>NC_073378.1:100737437-101037437 GCF_028641065.1 Leucoraja erinaceus | reverse complement strand
CAAATGCCGGCACAAATTCCTTCTGTGTTGTAAATACTATGATTGTATGAACCTATACTGGAAAGTATATTTGTGGGTATAACACAGCCAATTAAGCCCTCGACTCCATGGTCAAATACATATGTTGACAGCAGTCCAATGTGAAAAATTACTACTAGAGCACAATTTTCCAGACTTGTGGTTGCTTAAACATTAAATCAACAAAAGATAATTAATTCAAAGAAGGTGGAAACCATAAACAACAAAAAAAACTAGAGGTAAGTTAAGAACATTTTGGTGATAAAACAATTTGCTTCCATTTTAATCAGAATAAAACCTTTCAACATTGATGAATAATGTGATACACTGTTTTTTCATGTTGCCCAGATGGATTCCTTTGATCTAGAGTACAAAACTTTCTACTTAAAGGAAGCTTGCACGTTAAATTGACAGACAATGCTTGCAAATTGTGTTCTTAAGTAAAACAACTTTTTTACACCGTGTGAAAAATGGAATAGTGTGGTGCAATTAACTCAAATAAAATGTCCCTTTTTCACACAATTTCTTGGCGGCTGCGTGCACATGCGCACACACGCACACACACACACACACTAATACGTCTGCTCTCAACAATCAGCATAGTCATAGATGCTATCATCAAACGGGCTACTAAGCAGCATTTATGCACAACTCCCTAGAGTGAAGGGCAAGGCAGGCGGGCATAAAGATGCTTGGACGATGAGCGAAATTGAAGCTCTGGTCAAGAATAAGAAGGAGACTTGCGGCAGGTATAGACTGCCGGGATCGAGTAGGTGAATTGAGGACCAGTGGACATAGATTTAAGGTGAAGGGGAAAAGATTTAATAGGAATATGAGGGGTAACTTTTTCATACAAAGGTTGGGATAAATGGAACAAGTTGCCAGAGGAGGTAGTTGAGGCAGGGGCCTTCCAAACATTTAAGAAACAGTTATAGAGTTATAATGACTACCAAGGGTGCCGGGGAGATGGCTGCCCTGCCGGCAGTCTGTTCGGCTTTTCACTCTTTTTGTTATTTTTTAGTTTGTTAAAAGTTTCTGTTTTAATGTTCTTCGGTGTGTTTTATGTGGGGGAGGGGAGAAGGGATCGGCGGCCTACCATCGATGAAGGCTCTGCGGCCTACCATCGATGGAGCTGGAAGCCTTCTCGGACTGTCGTAAGCCCTACCGCGGGGCGCGGACTTAACATCGGAGCTGATCCCTTGCCTGGGGTCGCTCCCACCGCGGAATCACCATCAAGGGCTCGCAGTCTCGGGTGAGGCTAGTCAGGAGCTCCAACATCACGGAAATCTCGACCAGCCCCGACGCACGGTTCGATCGCCTGGTGCGGGGGAGCTGACATCCCCCCGATGCGGTAGCTTGATCGCCCTGACGCGGGGGGTCCGAACTCCACTGGCTAGGGGAGTCAAGATCATCCTGTCAACGGGGGCTCGAGGCCCACGACGAAGAACAAAAGGAAGAGACTTGAACTTTATCACAATGAGGAATGTGTAGGAGTCACTGTGGTGGATGTTCATGCTAAAAAATGTGTTATTTTGAGTGATCTGTTGCTTTTAATTGTATGACTGACCTGGCCAATGAAATTCCTTGTATGTTGCAAAATGTACTTGGCGAATAAATGCGATTCTGATTCTGATTCTGATTCTGTTGATCTTAAGGAATTAAACACTTTAACCAATTTCCAAGCGGACGGTAGTCCACAATTTTGCTCTACTTTTAGATATGTACTGTTTGGAACAGATTATAACCATGCGTGATGGTGTAAAATGAGGATTTATTTTCCTTTCCACTTCTGCACAAATGACGGTTCAGCCCTTGAATATTTTGAGCATTTAAATCCAGTTGTTTAGATCACTAGTGGGATCATGATGTTAGATTGGAATGCTTGGCTTTTATGCCTGGATCTTCGGCCTGGATCGCCTCAGCGCAGAGGGAAAACGAGGAGGGAAGAGACAGAGACTAAGACCATCACAGTGAGGAGGTGCCTGGTGAACTAACTGTGGTGGATGTTAATTTGTGTTTATTGTATGTTTTGTTATTTATTATTATTGTGTATGACTGCAGGCAACTAAATTTCGTTCAGACCAAAAGGTCTGAATGACAATAAAGGAATCAAATTCAAATTCAAATTCAAATTCAAATGTTGCCAAGTGCTCTTGATCACCTTGGCTGCACTCAACAAGGAGCTGCTTTCAATGGTAAAGCTAAAGAAATAAAATAGTACCTGAAGTAAGTACTCAGGGGATGCAAGGCTGGAAGAGATGGATAGAATAGGAAAGGTGAAGACCATAAAGGGATTTGAGTACAAGTACCAAGGAATTATTTTAGTTTTGTTTAGTTTATTGTCATGTGTACCGAGTTACAGTGAAAAGCTTTTGTTGCGTGATAACCAGTCAGCGGAAAGTGGAATTTAATAGCATTAAATAGCATTTCTTGGTTCACCTTACAGTTAATGTCCAAGATGCAAATTTATTTGATGTGATTTCATTTGAGTGTTTCCCTGTTGCATATGTAAATATGGGTTTCCTGGAAAAAAGCAAATTATATCTGATTTTATGCATTTACTATGTGGAAATCCACTATAATTAAACATTTGAACTACCTGCAATAAATTACGATCCTCAGTCAATTTCTTTCTACAATTTTTTCCAGTGTTTTTCATTAAATTTACCAGTTGGTTACCATGTTGCTGGTTGACATGATTTGTTTACTTAGATATTAAAACTGTGCAAATAATCATCATGCCACTTTGTATAAATAGTCCCAATGTGAATCTGCTTGATTTAGCCCGCAAACATTGCAGTTCTATCTTCACAATCGTTCATTTTAATGAAACAAATCTGGGCATACTATTCTCTATTCAATCGAATTCTCTGCATGCTTACATTAAATCCATTATTACAGACTGTTATTGCTTATTGGAAACTTGCAAACCATGGAGCAAAATTGCGTAGGAGCAGTCTTTTGTTTTTTTACTCACTTTCACTAAAGCTTTATTGAAGCTATGATTTATATACTTACTACGGTAGCAACCTTTCAACAGCAACCCTCCATCCACCCAGTTTTACAAGAAAACAGTAAATAGCCTTAATCATGTAAATATATACTCAGCCAACCCTTTTGACTAAAAATAAACTGTGAATGTGTGAAAGTTTTCTCAGCTTCAGAAAAACAATTGCTGGTTATTTTTTCCCCAAAATGTAAATGCATTGCTGACTTGCTGCTGGGCTGAATAGAATTGTTTTTAAATTATTTGCATCACTGCTCTAACAAAAACATAGTCAGGATCCGACTTATTCCACATGATTTCCAATTTAAATTCTTCCCTACATTCTAGGAGCCACCAGAACAGTATAAGCCTCTCTGGTCATTGACCTGCGAGGCTTACACTGTTTTTCTCTCCGCAAAATCTGCCTGAGTATTTCTGGCATTCTTTTTGTTTTCTTGCAACTTGTCTGTTGGAAGTCACATCAACTTTCCTTTCCTTGGCATTGTCAAGATCAAACATTTTCAGATGAGAATCCATTATCATTATTTCAAAGTTCCAACAGATCACTTTGTTAAGGAGAACCATAAGATTTGGCACCAAAACTCTGTAAGATATCATTATTGTTTACCTGAAGATACATTAAATCATTCCAATCAACATTTGGATTTTAATTTTAATAACCCCAGCAGCAATCAGCATATTATTTAATTTACAATTTCCAGCAGAAGCAAAGTCAGTTTACAGCCCCGACCTGCAAGCCGTGATTGGCTTCCTGACACAATATTTTTCTCTTGCAATGACAATTTCCCAGTACAATCTGAATAAAGGCAATAATGACCAAAAGCAAAGTCTTGTGATGCAAAAGTGGTTCCCTCTCTTCATTTGTTGTGGATTCATGGCTTTTCTTTAAACATGTTTTTTTTAAGACTTTGGTCGGGGCCAAATTAAGTCTTTCACTTTCCTCCAGGGATTACCGCTCCTGCTGCAAAAATGACCTAGTAGGACTAGTCGGATGACCTAGTAGAGAGTGTTAGATTTAGCTCTTAGGGCTAACGGAATCAAGGGATATGGGGAGAAAGCAGGAACAGGGTACTGATTCTGGATGATCAGTCATGATCATATTGAATGGCGGTGCTGGCTCAAAGGGCCGAATGGCTTACTCCTGCACATCTATATTACTAAAAGTCTGATCTTGACTACTTCCTGTTGTTCCGTCTATTGATTTTAGAAAAAACGCTGCCACATACAGCTGTGATTTTTGGCCATCGTACTCAAAGTCCCCCTCCACTGCGCAGGACAAGAGGATTTTTCCCATCGATGAAAAATATTATTATATAAAGAGTTATTAGTGTTTGAAAAATGTTGAGATTCTCTCTCCTGAAGGCCATGCCCCTTCCGGAGGGACTATTAAACCTGGAAATGTTGAGTGCCTCAGTCAGTCTCTGCCAGATGGGGGAGTGAGATGGTCACGACTCTCAGTCTGAGCTGTGAATAACACTGAACACATGTCTACTAAATTGTGAGTGGTTTTACTGACCTGTCAGTGCCCTTAATGTGGTTTGAAAATATAGTTTGGAAATGCTAAAGCTGTGTTGCCTTTCGTTTGGAAATGCTAAAGCTGTGTTGCTTTTGGTTTGGAAAGGCTAAAGCTCTGTTGCCTTTGGTTTGGGAATGCTAAAGCTTTGTTGCCTTTGGTTTGGAAATGCTAAAGCTGTATTGTCCTTGGATTGGAAATGCTAAAGCTGTGTTGCCTTTGGTTTGGAAATGCTAAAGCTGTGTTGTCTAATTAAAGTTGCCTTGCCTAATTAAAGTTGCATTGCCTAATTAAAGTTGCCTTGCTTTCTATATAATTAAAAGTCTAATCTTGACCACTTCCTGTTTGCGCTTGATATTGATTTTAGAAAAAGAAACGCTACCACGTTCAGCTGTGATTTTTGGCTAAATTACTCAGACCCCCTCCGCTCATCAGGTGCTGAGGATTTTTCCCATCGATTAAAAATATAAGAGTTATTAGTGTTTAAAAGATGTTGAGATTCTCTCTCCTGTCAATCACGCCATGAAGGCCATGCCCCTTCTGATGGGGGGGGGGGGGGGGGGGGGGAGGACTATAAAACCCAGAAGTGAGGGCATGGCTCAGTCTCTGCAAGATGGAGGAGGGAGAGGTCACGACTCGCTGTCTTTCGTGGCCTTGCACCCTGCTTGAAATGATATGAAACTACACTTGAATTTGGTGGCCTTGCACCCTGCTTGAAGTGGTAAGAAACTGCACTTGAATTTGGTGGCCTTGCACCCTGCTTGAAATGGAATTTCAAGGAATAGCCGTGAGTCAACTACCAGTCCACCAGCCGTGAGTGAGCTGCCAGCACAACAGGCTTGAGTGAATGAGCCGCCAGCCCAATAATCCATTTGGCCCACATTGTCCTTACTAGCCCTCTGGAAACCAGTTCCTTCAGCCCACAACACCCATACTAGTGCTCCAGAAACCCCCCACCCCACCCAACTGGCCACCAATATTGGAATTGGTGGAGAGGTGGAATATTGCATTGGGGACCAGCCCTCCCGTGTGATGCTGGGACCCAACAGGTCCCACTTAGTATTTTCTCTGTTTCTATCAATGCAGATATTGCTGTTCCGTGGTGGTTCTCCTGCTGTGAATCTGTTCTGCTTCTATATGGTGCAACAAGCCAATATTAGAAACAATCAAACTGAGGGATGCTAGTGCTGGAGAGTGCAGTATCTGAAAATGCTAGAATGATTCAATAAGCACTCAGTAGTTCAACAGTTGCTCAAAGTTGCACTGAAATGCGAGTGTATATTATGTGCGAGTGCAGATTGTTGCAGTTGGAATTAAACCAATAGCTTCTTAGCCAGAGTTTTGAAATGAACACCGAGCCAAGCCTAAAATCAATGAGAGATGAATAACTATTCAATAATGTATTAATCTAATTTTAATGCTCAATCATATTGCATTTCTTCGTGAAATGGCAAAAAGTAAAGCAAAATTCAGGTTTTTTTTGTACATTATACATTAATAGGTTATGTGTTTTATTCAGTGATCTATAGAGAAAGGTCACAATAACCTTGTATGGTTTCTCCAGTGGGAAGCAGTGAAGAGAAGCCAAAGTCAAAGAATAGATCTTGCATGGCAACAGGGTCTTACATCAATTGAAAGCCATTATGTGATGGACGAAAGTGAACTCGCATAAAGACTGAAAAGACTTTAACATAATGCATCCTAACTTGGCCAGCTGTCAAATCTATTCAAGACTTTGAATGTTTGAATTGAAATTGTTGAGAATAGTTAAAATATTCCAAATATTTAATTTAACTCAAAAATAGAAATCAATGGACAAGAACTTCCTGTGTTTGTTCTACCCTGGCTGTGGCTTAGGATAAATCACCAGGAAGTCAAAGATTATGGGAAGAGAATAAACAAAGTTGTGCTCAGGTCAAGATTGATTCAGCCATTGTTGCTTTAATGGCAGAACAGGCTTGATTGCTTTCTCATACTCTAACTTATTGTGTTTTTATGTTTAAGCACATTTCCAACCATACGTCATTGTGAACTTCGCCAACTTTGTGCTCTCACAATGGACTAGTGTTGGAAAGCTGTAAAAATAATCTAGAGCTACCAGGAACTTCAGGGCTGAAGAATGCTCATAAGGTTATCCAATCACTTCCAGCTGCATCGGAAGTAAGGCACAGTTGCATTAGTAACTACAAATATTTCCCTATAAATTCTGTATCAACACGCTACACTTTTAACTTGGGGTTAGCAGGTTATTGGGCTCTCTGAGGATCAAACGGGAGGCAGAAGGTGTCATAGACTGAAGTTTAAGGGAGGTGGTGACACCACGGGTTTAGCCAGATACACTGGTAGCTGCCAGGAGGAGCAAGCATGAAGATTAGGAGTGGCTGTTCCCCTCTCTGACATGTATATCTGATACGGTGAGCGATAAGGAAAAAGCTACAACAGTAGCAAGTAGCCACATAGAAACATAGAAAATAGGTGCAGGAGTAGGCCATTCCGCCCTTCGAGCCTGCACCGCCATTCAATATGATCATGGCTGATCATCCAACTCAGTATCCTGTACCTGCCTTCTCTCCATACCCCCTGATCCCCTTAGCCACAAGGGCCACATCTAACTCCCTCTTAAATATAGCCAATGAACTGGCCTCGACTACCCTCTGCGGCATCAGTGACATCAACATCAGTGACATCAACAGCTGACTCTGCTGCACGGCAGGGTACATCAAAGCCTAGGTGAACAGTAGTGACTGGGACGCAAGAGATAGCAGATTATGAAATCTTGACCTGAAAACAGCTCAAGTGCTGGAGGAACATGGCAGCCAAGCAGCATCTGTGGAGGGGATAGGCATGGAATTTCAGGTTGGGACTATTCTTCAGACTGATGAGGTAGTGGGGAGAAAACTGGAAAAGAGAGTCATGATTGTGGTAAAGCATAGTAAGTAAGACAAAGGTAACTTGTTGTTATTGGAGGTAGACGAAAATGCTGGAGAAACTCAGCGGATGAGGCAGCATCTATGGAGCGAATGAATAGGTGACGTTTCAGGTCGAGAGATGGATGGTGATAGTGACAAAAGCTGGAGGTGAAAAGTAGACAAATAGCCAGGGGCACAGATGGGTAGTTCTGTGGTCATGAGTGAGTCTCCATGATGGTATGGTGCTTCTCTGGTGTCAGGATCAAGGATATCACAAAGTGGGTGCAGGACATTCTGAAAGGGGATAGTGAGCAACCAAAGACTATGGTCCATATTGTTACTAACAACAGTTAGGAATTGAGATGAGGTTCTGTATCGAGAATTTAGGGAGTTAGGTCAAAATTTAAAGTGTTATATATTAAGCAGATATAGTGCCCAGCCTTCTGTAAAAGAACTGCATTTGTCTTCATACTTCTATTTTCTCATTACTTTTGCCATGTTAATTTTTATGGCCGTAGCAGGAGATACTAATGTCCCCAAGAGGAATGCAGATGACAGTTCAAAGAATACTAATTATTTTTATCACCCTAAAGTTAGCAGCATGCAAGTGGGAGTCATTCTATACTCTCTGTGATCTAGTTTAATAAAATGGCACGTTCTAACAAATTAGATGTCTTGAAGGGCTATAAGCTGCATGTCATCGAGACATTTGTGACTCAAGTTATGCCTAAAAGTCACAGCTTTAAACCCAATGACATGCCTCAGCCCCAACCTCAGATGGATACCTCCAATATACATTGTAACACTGTTCAATTTTCTACACCAATAATTAGGGCGGTACGTTGGCACAGCTAATGGCGTAGCACTCTAGCCTTAAGGACCTGTCCCACTTGGCAATTTTTTTGCCGGCTGCTGGCGTCATTGACTGACGTATCAGGGTCGCCTGTACACAAAAATGCTGGAGAAACTCAGCAGGTGCAGCAGCATCTATGGAGCGAAGGAAATAGGCAACGTTTCGGGCCAAAACCCTTCTTCAGACTCTACCAGGGTCGCCAAAAGATTTCGAACATTTCAAAATCCAGCGGCGACAAAAACAAATGTTGCGACATTTGAGGAAACACCGAGTGTCAATACGTCACCGTCGCGTCACGCTGCATCACGCCGTGACTTTTACGGTGACCTGATATGTCAGTCAATGATGCCGGCAGCCGCCGAAAACATCGCCAAGTGGGACAGGCCCTTTACAGCGCCAAAGACCTGGGTTCGATCCTGACTATAGGTGCTGTCTTTATGAAGTTTGTACATTCTCCCCATGACCCGTGGGGGTTTTCTTCAGAAGCTATAGTTTCCTCCCACACTCCAAACATGTACAGGTTTGTAAGTTGATTGGCTTGGTAAAAATTATAAATTGTTCCCAGTGTGTGTAGGACAGTGTTAGTGTGCATGAATTGCCGGTTATCGAAGACACGGTGGGCCCTGTTTATGTACTGCATCTCTAAACTAATTATATTTCTACTCTGCATGAGGTTACCAGTTTACTGTCATTGTTGTAGCAGTTTGACTGTTTTTTCCAGTTATTCTTTGAGACAGAATGGAGGGAACCCTAACTTCAGTCACACAGCATGTTTAATACCACCTGACAAGATGCATTTATCCCATCAGTATGGGAATCATTTGGATACAACTCCCACTTGAATCATTTCATTTTTCATTTCATTTCACTGCCACAATTAACACAGTTCCCAGCAACCAATCTAAAGTAAAGTGCAAATACACAGAGAGTGAAATCAGATGCTGTATGTACACATCAAAAACAAAAACACATCATGCAGGTGCCAACTATTATCGATTTTAAATATTAATCTATGTAACTAATTTACAGAAACAGTGACAGAAGCCGAAGGAGATTTCAGTCAGAGAATTAAGACATCCCCATGCATCAGCAGAGGCAGCTATAAAGGAGAAGCTCAGTCCACCATGTAATCTTCCTGGTAGATGAAAAAGTCGTGCTTCATCAATCAAGTGAAAACACAACTTTGGAGGTTCATTTATAAAATAGGTGAAACAGACTTACTGTTGCTGTTGACACATTGAACTTCTGGCGTTTGGATTCCTGGTCCACATTCACTGCCATTGTCAGGTAAGCATTCGCCCAATTTCACAATCTGCCAGCTGTAACAGGATGGGTCGTCACAAAGGATAGCTTCATGTAAGTGTGGACAGTTGCCAATCCCACCAGTGGGCTCATTGGTAATTTGTCGTTTCCGCAATTTAAATCCTATAAGAAGGCATAAACTTACATTTCACTTTTCTGTTCACAAAATGTAAAGCAGTCATGAGGAAGAGACTAATATATATCTAGTCTAAGCAATGGCGTGTGTACATTTTCTTTTAAACTCAATGCCCAAGGAAAGCCTTCAACAGGATCAGTAATTCCACAGCCTCATAAAGGGGAATATTTTCAAATGAACGGGTTTACTTAGTTTTAGTCAGTAATTTAAACTCAAAACATCTGCACTGATTAACCTAAATGTTGCCTGGGTAGATTTGCTTTTATTAGAATTTCATCATTGCATTCAATTGCATTATGTTAAAATTAACACAAAGATAGTGTTCTTTGAAAACAACCTGGAAACAACAGGTTTGAAGACAGGTACCAACCCAAAACATCACCTATTAATGTGCTCCAGAAATGTTGACTGGCCTGCTGAATTACTTCAGAACTTTGTGTCTTTTTCTGAATAGAATACTTACTTTATTTGTAATTTAACTCTTCTATTACTCCTACCTCAGAAAATGTTTGCAATGCAGGTTCCAAAATAGGAGGAGATTTCCTCCGTGTACCAGCTGATTGGACATTTTTAATTTATAAATGTGCATGAATTTACCAAATGAGATCTACCATGAAATAAAAAAAAATAGTAAAGAGAATAACAATACAGAAAAAGCCCTAAATATATATTTGAAAACAGTAGTTTTCAACCTTTATATTCCACAATATGCAATTAAAATTCTTACAAACAATACCTGAAATGCTTGTAGCAATTGAGACACATGAGGCTGGAATCTAGACCAAAAAAAACAATCACAGGAGGAATGCAACAGATCAGATGACATCTGTGAAGGCATAAGGATATTCAACATTTTGAGTCAATACCCTGCATCTGCTGCGATGCAGGGTTACGACCTGAAGCACCAACTAGCCCTTTTTCCCCACCTAATGCTGCCCAATCCACTGAGTACCTCCAGCAGTTTTTTTTTTGCATTTTGTTAAAATTATAGATTCAACTTGCCTTTTTTTCCTTGTGGATCCTGACAGCTTTCATAGGTACATGGTCCCCAAGCAGTCCAAGGTGATACTTCACATTCAATGGGGCAGATTATTTGACACATTTGTGTGGTGCTTGGTGTGGGTCCAGTGCACATCTTGTTATCAACAGGTTTTGAAGCTGGCAATATAAATAAAATGAAATGTATGTTAATTTTTACATTAGATATAACAAGTAAAATGGCTCTTTTAATAACCTGAATTTATCAACAACAAAAAATCTTCTTTAAGTGTACTTTGAATGGTGAGTAGTAACTTGATCTTGTGAGTGGATCTGTTTATTTGCTTTTGAAACGATTGATTTGCAAAAATTCCCATTAAAGTAATTACCTATGACCACTATAGTTCACTGCTAAAAATCTAATAAAGAAGACTTTGGCATGGATGATGCTCTTGGGTAGGCATATGGATATGCAGGGAATAGAGGGATGTGGATCATGTGCAGGCAGTGAAGAATTGATCTTGTCATCATGTTCAGCTCAGACATTGTGGGCTGAAGGACATGCTCTTGTGCTGTACTGTTCTATGGTCATTTGCATCAGTGCAATAATTATAACGTTCATCTATCTGATCATTTTGCTTTCATTAAGTTTTAGTTATTCCTCAACACAGTCAACAATTGCAAACATTCTCCACATCCTTGCATATAAAAAAATGTCTCAGGTTTCCTGAAGGTGGAGGAGGATGCTTCTTAATATCCTTTCAACAATGCTCAGAATAAGTGGCATGTGGTGACAGGAGAGAAAGAGGCTTTTGGATGATCTTCCACTAATTTTTCTCTCCACCGCTCCATAGAATTCACTGTATGATTCCCCTCGTTATAGGTATGAAAATCCTCAACAAGGCTTAAAACATACTATAAACATAATCATTATCATACTTTATTAGCCAAGTATGTTTTGCAACATACGAGGAATTTGATTTGGCATACAGTCATACCAATAAAAAGCAATAAGACACACAGAATACATTTTAACATACAAAAACCACCACAGTGACACCTCCACATTACTCACTGTGGTGGAAAGCGATAAAAAAAAGTTCAATCTCTTCCCTTCTTTGTCCTCCTGTAGTCGGGGGCCTCGAGCCTTCCGTTGAAGGGACAATCTTGGCTCCCGTAGCCGGCAGTTTGGCCCTCCGCATCGGGGTGATCAAGCTCCCGCATCGGGGGAGATCTCAGCTCCCCGCGGCGGGCAATCGGACCTCGGGTCAGGGCTGGTCGAATCTTTTGCGACTTTGGAGCTTCCCAACAACAGTCTCCAGCCGAGACTGCAAGCTGCTCGAGGGTGAAATCCGCAGGCCGTGGTTGGTGCGTTGATCCGAGACAAGGGATCACAGGCTCCGATGGTAAGTCCACGGTTCCGCGGTGGGGCTCGAAGTCAGTCTCGAGCAAGGCCGCAGGGTCCATGATGTTAGGCCATGGAGCGACCGGAGTAACAATCCGGAAAACAATTGCATCTCCGGCAAGGTAACAGATTGAAAAAAAGTTTCCCCCGACCCTATTCCCCACCTCCCACATAAAACAAACAGGAGAACATTAACACATACTTTTAAAACACACTAAAAATAACAAAAAAGACAGACCGTTGGCGAGGTTCTTTAACGAGCTAAAATTTGCAAAAAAACATTATAATAATGACTATATACTAAAGCTGTGAAGCACTTCAGCAATGGATATGAAAGAATTAAGTGCAAGATTTCCTAAAGACGTTTTGAGGCCTTGAAAAGCTTAAAATCTGTATTAATATAATGAAATTCAACTTGAATGGGTAAATTACATGGGTTATTGACAGAGGAACTCCAATTGCAATCAAAAATTAAAAACAATCTTCTTTGGGGAAAGAGAATGTCATGTCGAGCAACACAAACCTCCGGGAACAGATCCAGCTTTTTTTTTGTCGATTACAGGTGTTGGCAACTCACCCTGGTTGTAAATAGAGTTAAGCATGAATGGTACATTCATATTATCAGTGTTTGAAATTTTGCTGCAGGAAACATGAAGATCTAAGAGAGTAAAATATTGTTGCCAATACCAAAGTCAAGGTAGGATGTTTTGCCGTGCACTGAATATCACAAAAGTAATTGGCCAAGGCATTGCATGCACTGTTACCTACGAGCAACTGCCAAATGAGTAGATACCTTGCATTAAATAAATATAATCCTTAAATGTAATGATGTACATTTAAGGAATGTTGAATTGGTCTTGCATTATTGATAATGTTGCCTCCACAACCATAATGTAGCAGAGACATTCTATAGACTCATGGCCTAAGATACTTATGTAAATTTTACACTATTGCAAGATATCCTTGGCCAAGTGTGCTGATCTGATGGAACCATTACTGAAGCTACAAAAACACTGATATTGTAAAATCAACCCCATTGGGACAACAGGGAACTGCAATATGCCAGGGTAGAAAGGTAACATAGGAATTAATGGCGTCATATACATAGTTAGAGAAAACATTTGTACTGTAATATATACATACCCACACCACCCAAACACACACACACACACACACACACACACACACACACACACACACACGCACACACGCACACATACTAGACCAAGTGCAGACCCGTTGGGTCTGTTCCCGCAACGCGCGGTTGCAAAGGTGGGGCGGCCTGACGTCATCGCGCAATGCCACGAGCTAGGTGTACGCTGTCAAGACGCTGCGTATGACATCAAGACACTGCGTACGATGTCAAGGAAGGATTTTATTAAAAAATGTGTACAGAAAAATGTCTAAATGTAATGAGGAGTTGATTAGTGAATGTAAAAGCTAAATCGCTAGCTAAATGGAAAAAAATCTTGGGTTTTTTGCGTGTGGTTTTGGAGGACCAAGGAATCGAAGGCCAAATCTGACACCCACAAACAAACACACACACACACACAGAGTTTTAAAAGTATATAGATAGATATTAATCATACTATTCGACATTAAATAGTTGGTGATCTTATTTAACCATAATACTCAATCGACATTAACTAGTTAATAAAAGCCCCAATGGTTTGGGCACCACATGACAAAAGTTAATTATGTGCTCTTTAGCCTCCACACACCTCAAATTACTCAAGTACTGCACAACAAAAATACATAATAATTCACAATCTAATGATGCAAATAAGATAGCAAATTCTAATAATTCACCATCTTATTATTCGGAAATCCTGATGGCTGCACATGTTGGTCACCCGGTGACATTTCTCACACTCTTTCTAAACTCACTGGAGTCCCATTTCCAAGCTCTTTTTAAACTTATGAAGATCCCATTATCCCTGCTTCCTTTAAACTTGTTTACTGTGCTGCCTTCATACTCACCGGCGTCCTGTTTCCTGTCCTTTTTTAACTTACCACATTCACAGGAATAACTGTTATGTTACTGTGTAACATTAAAAAAAAATAATAATTAAAAACCTGCGGGGGTAATAATAGGAGTAATATCCAAAAGTATGCAAATTTGCACAGCCTGGCACCGTGGATCCAAGCTTGCATGAATTCAGAGGCCCTATAGCAGAAACGCCCACATCGCGGGGCTGAAAACTGGAAGTATCCCAAGCTAATTCTGCTACCACCATCATCTATTGCCAAAAGTGATGGCTCCCACTGATTGTCGCCGGAAGCTTGCGTTCTTTTCAGGATGGACGATGACAGCGATGTCAACATTTGAAACATGGAAGATGGACACGAAAGAAGAGGAAGGAATTCTGAGTTTTACTGTATTGTTACTGTATTATTTTATGTGACAAATTTATCAAAGATAAATGCAGATGAGAATCACTGTGAATTGAGGAGAGAAAACATAAGTAAAGACCTCCATGGTTTTCAGGCAATAAAAAGAATTGGAGAATCAATGAAAATGTTCAGGTGAATTCGAAGTAGAAAAGAAGCAGAATGCAAAACAGTGTTAAGAGAGCACAAGGGATTTCAGAGAAGTTGCAAGGAGCAATAGAACAAACTGCTGGACAAAATCAATGGGTCAGGCAGCATCTGTGGACAGATCTCAGCACGCGACCCAAAATGGCGACTGTGACTTTGCTTCCACAGATACAGGCTGACCCACTGAGACCCACCTTTATTTTCTACCAGGTCCCAGCACCTGCTGTGTCTTGATTCTCCACAGATGGTGAAGTAGGGAGGGAGGAGGGAAGAAACATAGAAGAGAAGACAGAGCAATACTCGTATAATGTGAGGAAATTTGCATCACTTTGAACTGTTTAAAATAATTTAATAAATGTGATTTAGGAACAGATGGGGAGCATTTAACTTTATGTAACAGTGTTACAAAAAATGAAAGCAAATATTCTGACTTCAATGGAAACAGTCAGAAAAAACACAAAATAGTTGATGATTCATTATCACCTATTTTACATAATGCTCAGTCAATTTGATCTATTCCAACATGTGATTAATCCTAAATGGCACTGCAGGTTCTCAATAAATTAATATATGGCAGTGGGTGCTCCAGGAGCCAAGCCGTGATAGGTTCTAGAATATCAACTATATCCCAATGGATAAGATTCTTCAGACTAAAGGTCCAGGAAGTGTCATGAAAAAAATGCAACACCCATATTTACAACTCCAATACCTACAAATCTTCATAAGAACATAAGTGATAGGAGTAGAATTAGGCCATTCAGCCTATCTAGTCTATGCCATTCAATCATGGCCGATCTATCTCTCCTAACAGCATTCTCCTGCCATCTTCCCATAACCTCTGATACCCTCATATTAATCAAGAATCTATCTATCTCCGCTTTAAATATATCCATTGACTTTACCTCAACAGCCTTCTGTGGCAAAGAATTGCACAAATTCACCACCCTCTGACTAAAGAATCTTATGTTGCAATAGAGAGGGCAATGGAGTACAATTGCTCAATCTATGTAACGCAGAAACGTGTAGCATAGAAATCTATTATAGCATCTTCACTCTGAAATCTTAACTGTTTCTCTTTCCACAGATGCTGCCTGATCTGCTGAGTTTTTCTAGCATTTTCTGCAGGTTCAATAATTTTTAACATATCAGGCAGATTATCAGCATCTGCACTTTTTTTTTGATTCACAACCTTGAAGTAACACAACTGTTTTAAAATAATGTTTACAGAAAAAAATCTGCCATCTTTGGAACCTTCAAAAATAAATATGCTATAGATTATGCATTCCAAAGTGATTGACAGAAGTGGTGCAATACCAGGCTTCCCCTGCTTCTGAGACAGAATCTCTGAAATAACGTAATCAATACTATGTAAATTCCTGGATAGAGATATAAAGCCTTTTCCAAACAGCATTTGCTATTGAACAATGTGAAGTCTGAAAGTGAGGGAAATTATTCAGTGCAAGCAATTTATTTGGTTTTATTCTGTAAAACCAAGAACCAATAGTTCTGAAATGATCTTGGTTCGTGATTAGTAAACCTATCCAGTGCATATATGTATTCAGTTTCATGGTCACGATTTTAACAGACATAATTAACCTTTAATAAAATAACAGAAATATTACATTGATGCCTGTGGTTTGCGTGAGTCTCTTTACTCAGGATAATTTAAAGGACAGTGGATTGTTCATAGAATTAACTATGCCTGCCAGCAGCAGAATGTGATGTGACATCCAAGCCATTTATAAATTGGTGGCAAGGGGCAATGGAGCATCCTTTAATAAAATTTAAAAAACCCAGGAGGGCTTTTTTATTTATAAATGAACTTTAACAGTCTGAACTGTCGAAGCAGAACATCTTGCCCGTGCTCAAGTTGTATTGTAAGAGTTGTCTCTTTAAAAACATATATATCATGGAATAATACAGCTTGGGACAGACCATTCGGCCTGCTGAGACCACATTGAAATCCTAAATTTTCTTAAATTGCCCGCATTCTCATCACCCTTAGCAGAATTCTGCCACTCACCTGCACACAGCAGTTAATTCACACATCTTTGGATGTGGAAGGATGTCAGAATATCCAGAGGAAGCCTGTGCAGTTACAGAAAATGTGGAAACACCTAACAGACGGGACCCAAGGTCAGGATGCTGTAGCTAGGTCTCTGGGGGTGACCCTACTAGCAGTGCTACAGTTTCGCACATGTTGCAATATAATATCACCCACTTCTGGTAGAAGTCATGTCCAATGGAAAATTAATATGAGCATGTACAGGGGTGATTCACTTTGGCATGGATGGAATCATTTGTGCATGGGATGACAACATTAAAACCGACCTTAACATTAACACTCTGCCTTGCTGATAGAAATTTTGGGAAAAATATGCAATTTTCAATCTTTGTTTCCAACACAAATGAAACAAAAAGTAAACCCTAAGCAGGTGAATGCGAAGAGATGAGGTAACTCTCAATAGAAACAGCAGGGCTCGAAATTAGCGGTTGCCCGGGTGCCAATGACCACCAAAAGTGTTGCCGGGCAACCTAAATGCTGAGTCATTTTGCCCGGCTTGGCACTGCAGATCACAAACGGAAGATCAAATAGAACAAGAGAAGGAGAAGGAGAAGGAGAAGGAGAAGGAGAAGGAGAAGGAGAAGGAGAAGGAGAAGGAGAAGGAGAAGGAGAAGGAGAAGGAGAAGGAGAAGAAGAAACTGCAGATACTGGTTTATACTGAAGATAGACACAAAAAACTGGAGTAACTCAATGGGTCAGGCAGCATCTCTGAACGTTTCGTGTTGGCGACAGCTGTAGTGCAGGACAAAGATACTAGGTGCAGGGTGACGAAGGGTCGGAGCGAATGTCGTACCCCGCACAGCAGCAGCAGCGGCCGCGACAGCGGCTCCACTACCACCTCCTCCCGCACCCTGCCCATCCTGATAGCGGCTGTTGCTTGCAAATCCGCTAATGGCGATAACCGCTTTCAAAACAAACCCTCTCTCACGCCGAGGCCGGGAGGAGGGAGAGAGGGAGAGGCCTCCTTCCGTTGTCTGAAGCAGCTGCACCAACGATCCTATAGCTATAGGATCTTTGAGCTGCACCGCTCGGCCCTCCACCTTGCTGTTGGCTGGCGGAGGAGGGGAGGCGGTGGTGACGAGATCCCAACCGCTTCCCCTTTGGCGGTGGCACTTGGCGGTGAACAGGGATGGCCAAGGCAGCGGGGCGATGTTGTCCGAGGAGCGCTGACCTTCCTTCCTCCCCACCTCGCCCCCCCCCTCTCTCTCTCTCTCTCTCTCTATCGTATACCCCCCTCCACCCCCCTTATCCTGAGACCCCTCCTCTCCATCCCGCACTGATCTCTATTCAGATCTCTATTCACTGATCCTGCCTCTATTCAGTCCCCACTGACATCCCCTGAGCTCCCCTCCCAATCTACCCGCCCCCCCTCCCCACAATCTATTCATCCTGCGCTGATCTCCCTATCCACCTCGCATTGATTCTCCTGCTACCCCCCCCATCCATCCTACACTGGTCCTCCCAATTCATCCTATACTTACCCCCCGTTCCCATCCATCCTGTACTGATTCCCCATCCATCCTGTACTGATCCCCCATTCATCCTGTACTGACCCACACTCCATTTATCCTGCACCAACACCCCCCCCCCCCCCCCCTCCATCCATCGTAGTGATCCCCCCATTCATCCATTACTGATTCTCCCATTCATCCTGCACTGATCCCCCTCATTCATCCTGTACTGATCCCCTCATTCATCCTGTACTGATCCACCCATTCATCCAGTACTGATTCCCTCATTCATCCTGTACTGATCCCCCCTTCATCTTATACTGTTCCCCCCATTCATCCTGTACCGATCTCACCCATTCATCCTGCACAGACCGTCCGATCCACACTGTACTGATCCCCCCATTCAAGAAGAATGAGGGAACAGTCTGAAGAAGGGTCTCGACCCGAAATGGTGCCTATTTCCTTCGCTCCATAGATGCTGCTTCACCCGATGAGTTTCTCCAGCATTTTTATCTACCCCCATTCATCTTGTACTGACCCCCCCCTCCCATCCATCACGTACTGATCCCCCCATTCAACACCACTGACATCCCCCGTGCTCTCCCATCACAAATTTACATACTCCAACCAACACGTACTAATTCATCTGCCTCAATCCATCCATTCCGCACCGATTGCCTTCTCAACACCCCCCCCCCCCCCCCCCCCCCCCCCCCCCCCCCCCCCCCTATCCACGCCGCTACTGATTCACACCTCCCCCCCTCCCTGACCCTATTGTGCTGGAAATGTCTTCAGAGCGAACATTGACTATGTTTGATAACGGAATGCAATCAAATGTGTATTAATTCCCAATGTTATTATTTGTTTTAGTCCATAAAGATGGATTAATTAAATTGTGAACATGTCAAACATTAAAACCGCAGTTCAATTGTCTGCTACCGTTGACACGTTATTACAGAATTCATTTTAAGGGCAAATCAATGCTCTTAATATGGAGTAGCAGTACTGTAGTTATTTAATGAGCAACATTCACAACTATACGTTGGATTTATCCAGGTATTACTTCTACAGTCGGTCGTATACATCACAAATTTGGTCAGGAGATATTTCAATTGAAATTTTAACGTTAATTCTGAAGTGGGAATGATGGAAACGGTGTTCATCAATAATTTTTTTTTAAATCTGGTGCGTACAAACTGGATGTCTTCATTGCTGTTCACAACACATACATCTAATCTGAATGTCCGGTAATGTGGCGTTTTGACACCTTTAAACACATTAGCAAAATAACATTTGCTGCAGTTATGTCCTTTGGCCATCTCTTGTCAGTTAGTGTAACATTTAACCTGTCAGATGGGTATAGTCAGTTTTAACAGCTATTACCATAAAATGCCTTTAGAAATTCCCATGCAACCTGTATATTTTGTTATGGATAAATTATGTGGGAAGCGAGAGTGTTTCTGTGCCAATAGCAATAACGACCCATGCTATGGCCATGTCATGGTAATTTTCGGTCCTTCACAGAAAACATGCTTGCATCAATCTATAGTGTGCATGGTTAAGCATATATGTTACCATGGTCCAGGATTTATTGACACAGGTTGATCATACGCTGAATAATCCAACCACCTTATATACCTGCGACTTGACGTACAAGGAACCATGCACCTGTACTCCTAGATCCCTCTGTGCTACAACACTACCCAGAGGCCTACCATTTACTGTGTAGGTCCCAAAATGCAACACCTCCCACTTCTCTGTATTCAATTCCATCAACCATTCCTCAGCCCACCTGGCCAATCGATCCAGATCCTGCTGCAATCGTTCACACCCATCTTTACTATCTGCAAAACCACTAACTTTTGTATCATCAGCAAACTTATGGGAGAGGGAGAGGGAGAGGGAGAGGGAGAGGGAGAGGGAGAGGGAGAGGGGGAGGGAGAGGGGGAGGGAGGGAGAGATCGAGAGGGAGAGGGAGAGGGAGGAGGGAGGGGGGGGAGGGGGGAGGGTGGGGAGGGTGGGAGGGGGGGGAGAGGGGGAGTGAGTGAGTGGAGGGAGTGTTCTAGAAAACATTCTGTATCTTAATTTTGCCTGATGTGAAGCCACGTCAAGAAACAAGAGTTTAAAAGAAAACATTTTGTTTAATTATTTACTTTTTTCACCTTTTTTCACTAAATTCCTTGAGAGCAATTTTCATTTTATATCTCAAATGTTTGGGTAGAGATTTGTGAATTCAAGGAGGGCGAATATTTGTTTTCCGAATGGCTGTAACATGTGCCTGTGATTATATTACACTTGGATTTGATTATTATTAATTCACAAAACTGAGGGAAAAATATCAAATAGTTAATGTAATTGATATAATTAACATTGTTTGGGAAAATGAAGTGGGGTTAAGTGTAATGGCTCAGTGGAAATAGGATACTGCAATGAACCGAACTGACATTTAAATCTTGCCTGCAGGGGATAAATATGATGGGTCACATTGTAGATCAAACATGGGCCATTACCTTCCTTTTCCTTCAGAGTGTTCACATAAGATAAGAGGTTTTCATTAGCTTGCACACAGTAAAATTCTCGGGTTTGAATTCCCCCACCGCAGAGCGCCGTTTGATTTCCACGTCTTCTATCTTGCTGGTTGAGAAGTGAGTCAACACGACATTCGCTCCATTCTGTTGTCCTCCACAAATACCTGCAGCAAGCAGTTCATGAACAATTGAGCAAATATAAAACAATTTCATTTCATGAAGAATCACTTCACAATTCCACACGGACTGCAGTGGTTCAAGAAAGTTTGCCGACAATGCCTCAAGGGTGACCATTCAAGGGCGATAAATTAACGACAACCAAATCTCAAACAGGAATTGAAAACAAGAGAGCAATTTTTTAAAAGAAATGCTTCTGGAGGACTGCTACTGACATGACTGCTTTTGTTTTACTGGACTTCTGATGCTCTTAAGTGATAATGGATTCTTCATTATAAAGCATGCAATCCAAATCATGTCCCCTATATACAATGGAGGTATTTGATAGTGCACATCAGAGTACATAAATGGCATTGCAATTGCAAGTAATTGTAATTGTAATTGTAATTGTAAATCTTTATTGTCATTTCCTGAGTATTCGCATACTCAGAGGAAACAAAAAAACGTTTCTCGACCAGTGTCCATTCAGTTTTCGTTACAAAATAAATAGCAATTAAAGTTAAAATACATGTCATGAACAATTTAACCCTCTAATAACATTCAATAACATTCAACAGCCGTTCCGACTGGCAGCGGGGTGTTTGTGCGCGATACTTGGCAGGGGGGAAAGTTCATTTAACAGTCTTATAGCCTGTGGGAAGAAGCTGAGGAGCATCCTGCTGGTTTTGCAGCTGATGCTCCTGTACCTCTTCCCAGATGGGAGGATGGTGAAAAAGTCATGCGATGGGTGGTAAGGGTCTTTGATGATGGAGATGGCTCTGTTGATGCATCTCTTCTTGTATATGTCCAGCAGGAAGGGGAGTGGAGCACCAATAATCCTGCTTGCGGTCTTCACTATCCTGTCCAGTTGGTGACGTTCGTACGCCTTGCAGCTCCCGAACCAGGAAGTGATGCCGTATGTCAGTGTGCTCTCAACAGTCCCCCTGTAAAAAGTCCGTAGGTGTGGGGTGGGGAGGCCTGCTTTCCGTAGGGTTCGGAGGGGGTGAAGTCGCTGCTGGGCTCGCTTTACCAGAGCTGTGGTGTTGGCCGTGGACGTCAGGTCATCAGACAGGTGTAGTCCTAGGAACTTCATGCTTCTGACCGTTTACACATCAGCTCCGTCGATGTGCAGAGGTGTATGGTGTTGTTTCCCCGCCCTCCTGAAGTCAACCACCCATCTCCTTAGTTTTTCCCACGTTAAGAATGAGGTTGTGGGATTTGCACCAACCTGTGAGCAGCTCCACCTCCATCCTGTACGCCGATTCATCGTTGTCACTGATGAGACCCACTACTGTTGTGTCATCAGCGAACTTGCTGATGAAGTTGTTATTGAGTCTGGCAGTACAGTCGTGTGTCAGCAGACTAAACAGAAGGGGGCTTAGGACACAGCCTTGGGGTGAGCCAGTGCTCACGGCTATCGTTTTTGATGTCCTACTGCCCACCCTGACTGTCTGCTGCCGCTGCGACAGGAAGTTCAGGACCCAGCTACATGTGCCAGCATCAACCCCCAACAGTGTTAGTTAAAAGAGGATTTTGGACTGATCTCTGTTAAAAAAGAAATAAGACTTGCAATTATAGCTCAGGATGTCCCATAGTATTTCACAGCCAATGAAGCCCTAAAGGGCCTGTCCACTTGGGCGATTTTTCATCAGACTGCCGGCGACTGTCAAGCTCGCGGCACTTGCTGAAAAACCGGGAACTGGAACGGCGAGTGTCAGAGTGGAACACACACACACACACACACACACACACACACACACACACACACACACACACACACACACACACACACACACACACACACACACACACACACACACACACACACACACACACACACACACACACACACACACACACACACACACACACACACACACACACACACACACACACACACACACACACACACACACACACACACACACACACCACACACACACACACACACACACACACACACACATATTGCAAAGGCGGGGGCCAGGGAAAACGGGGGAGCGCTGTCTGAAATTCACATGGTGCAAAGCCAGGGTGATACAGACACACACCGCGATGAACAGGAAGGTTAAGACGGCTAGCACAGTGTAGAACTCAAACAGCTCCGACAGTACAGGAGCAGGGATGCAGACCTCTACAGACAGGCCAAGTACAAGCTGAGAACAGGTATCAGAGCTGCCAAGGAAAGGTACTCTGAGAGGTTCAGGAGCAAGTTCTCAGCTAGTGACTCTTCTTCAGTTTGGAAGGGCTTGCAAGAAATTACCAGCTACAAGAGGAAAGCCCCCGGCTCTGGACAATCGTCAGCTGACCAACGACCTGAATGAGTTTTACTGCAGGTTTGAAAATCAGAAACATAACCCTGGTACCGCCTCCCCAACCAACACAGCCAGACCCCAGTCTACAAAGAATGGACCCTGCACCCTCTCCTTCCCATTCACCACTTCACACCTACTGAAGGCAAGGCTCCAGTACAAAAAGACTGGACCATTTCCCACCCACACCCATTCACAGCCAGACCTCAGTCTGCAAAGACTGGGCCCTTCTACACCCACCCCCCTCCGATCACCACTTCACACCCAATCACCCACACCATCTGTGCTGCACAACATCACTTATCCAATATCAACTACAAAAATAGAGGAGGCGTAGAGGCTTTTCAGAAGACAAAAAAGCCGGAAATCTACAGGACCTGACAATGTTTCCCCCTCTACTCTTAAGCTCTGTGCCAAACAGTTGGCACCAGTCTATACAGACATGTTTAACCAGTCCCTGCAAACATGTACTGACCCTGCCTGCTTCAAAGTCTCCACTATTGTCCCTGTACCCAAAAAGGCAAGGATTACTTGGCTTAATGACTACAGGCCTGTTGCACTGACCTCTATAGTCATGAAGACACTCGAAAGGCTTGTGCTGGCCAAGCTGAAAAATACCACGATCCCCCTGCTGGATCCTCTGCAGTTTTCATATCGGGCCAATAGATTTGTGGATGATGCAGTCAATCTGGGCCTGCACTTCATCCTACAGCACCTAGACCGCCAGGGGACCTATGCGAGGATCCTGTTTGTTGATGTTAGCTCTGCATTCAACACCATTGTGCTAGAGCTACTACAATCCAAACTTTCCGAGTTGACTGTGCCTGAACCCCTCTGACGGTGGTTCACCAGCTTCTTGACAGACAGGAATCAGCATGTGAGGCTGGGAAAGCACATCTCAGACCCGCAAACGCTCAGCATAGGAGCACCGCAAGGCTGCGTACTCTCCCCTCTCCTCTACTCTCTCTACACCAACGACTGCACCTCCACAGACACCTCTGTCAAGCTTCTCAAGTTTGCGGATGACACAACCCTGATTGGACTGATCCAGGATGGGGAGGAATCTGCCTACAGACAGGAAGTGTCACAGCTGGTGTCCTGGTGCCATTGCAACAACCTAGATCTTAATGCTCTTAAGACAGTGGAATTGATTGTAGACTTTAGGAGAGTTCCCCCTCCCCTCACCCCACTCACCATCAACAACACCACAGTCACATCTGTGGAGTCTTTAAAGTTCCTGGGAACCATCATCTCCAAGGACCTTAAGTGGGGGGCTATCATCGACTCCACAATCAAAAAGGCACAACAGAGGATGTACTTCCTACGGCAGCTGAGGAAGCACAATCTGCCACAGGCAATGATGGTCCAATTCTACACGGCCATCATAGAGTCTGTTCTCACCTTCTCCATCATGGTCTGGTTTGGCTCAGCCACCAAGCATGACATCCAGAGGCTGCAGCGAATCGTCCAATCAGCAGAGAAGGTTATTGGCTGCAACCTTCCCTCCATTGATGAACTGTACACTGCAAGGGCCAGGAAGCGAGCGGGCAAAATCATCTCTGACCCCTCTCACCCTGGCCACAAACTCTTTGAATCACTTCCCTCTGGAAGGCGACTCCAGATTGTCAAAGCTGCCACAGCCAGACATAAAAACAGTTTTTATCCACGAGTAGTTGCTCTACTCAACAGCCAAAAATCTGTAGCCTCCCTTTGATCTGGTATTTTGTTGGTTCACATGCTTGATCACTGGAGTTTTATCATTAATGTTTTATTATTATTAATGTTTAGTGTTTTCTGAGTCATTCGTAACTGTCACTGTATGTCATGTTGTTACTTGTGGGCGGAGCAACAAGGCAAATTCCTTGTATGTGAATACTTGGCCAACAAACTAACTAACTAACTAACTAACTAACTAGCTAACTAACTAACTAACTAACTAACTAACTAACTAACTAACTAACTAACTAACTTACTTACTTACTTACTTACTTACTTACTTACTTACTTACTTACTTACTTACTTACTTACTTACTTACTTACTTACTTACTTACTTACTTACTTACTTACTTACTTACTTACTTACTTACTTAAAAAGTCGCCTAAGTGGGACAGGCCCTTAATGCTGTAATGTAGGAAACATGATGTTGATGGGCTTCATTCTGGCATTGAACTGCTACGTCTAGAGCAGAAGGCACATAATTTCTTGTTTCCAGTTACATTGTTAAATATTTCAATGAGAACACTCTGCCGCTGTAGTACCAAACTGAGGAATTCCATCAGCACAATAACTAAGATTGAAAGGAAATTAAACTTATTTTCCAGCCAACCATTGTATAAATACTTAGTTGTGCCACATTGTTAACGAGGACGCACAATTAGAGATATAAGAGTGCAGATTGTATAAAATAAATATTCAAGCATGCTTTGCAGCACTTTATTGCTATTTTCTGTTCTAATAGATTGTCTTAGCTCACATTTGCAGAAGTCCCACCCCCCCTCCCGCGCCTCCCTCAATTTCCCTTTGGTTTCCTGTGTAATGTAGTCACTTGTCAATGGCTTGTTATGACTATTTTAAATAAATACATCAAATATTTGAAGCTGTCTTCTTCCAATTACTTTACTTTCATCTCTTCACCAGTTACCTATTGTTGCAGGCATATGTATTAGCTGGAAGTAAATATCCTAGCCAGCAGACAAACGTCTAAAAGTATGAAAGTCTTTGATAAATTAGCACATAAGCATACAACTTACTGAAACAGACAGCCCTGAATCTTTTTGAGGACTTTGCATCAAAATTTGGAATAACAATGAGCAGCATTCGGAACATTTCATTTTCACAGAGATTGTTGTGATTTTTGCTTGGAGCTGAACTTTTCTTGAAATATTTCAGAACAAAAACATAAAGGAATTTTTCAAGTCATTTCTAAAGCATCTGTGCATCCTAACACTTCAAACGAAATTCTAGACTCCTAGAGTTAATACATATAAAAGGAGAGAGAGCTTTTAAAGTCAGATTTCAGATGTTCCTTGCTTAAAAATTTAATGAAGCAGCTGGGCCATATTTTAGATCTATGTTTTCGGAGACATTGCTGTCAGAATTTCTATATCCATTGCAGAAAAATATTTTATGAGGCAACAACAAGCAAAGCATTTCAAACCGATAAGCAGAGACTGCCACATGTCTCCATTGTAAACAGACATAAAAATATTCAGTGGTAATTTGGATGGAAGCTAACAATGAATGTGAAAACATATTATTCTGCAAGGTCAGGGTTTTTTTAGGAATTTGACTGGGGAGATTATTACTTAATTGTGTCTTGTCAGCTTTAGAAATGCTAATGTTTGATATGTAGGTGTAGAAGGTAGTTAATCTCAGCCTGGGAATCGGGTAGAACATGGTAGCTTGGCTGTGCAGTCCAAGCTAAGAAAAGGAAGTTAGCCAAGGTGTCTACTTTGAATGGAGGCACAGTGAACTGCAGATGCTGGAATCTCTAGCAAAACACAATGTGCCGGAGTAACTCAGCCCACCAGGTAGTACCTGTGGAGGGAGCGGAAAGGTGACATTTTGGGCCAGGACCCTACTTCAACAGCGAGAGAAAGCGGGAAAAGCGCTGGGGCGGGACAAACTGAAAGATGGATGCAGGTAATGAGGTGTTCAATTGGGAGATGGGTAAAATATTTAATAAGATACATGCAACAAAAATGCATGAGGATTGAACTTAACTGATGATTCCAGTACCGAACAGCCATTTGGCACTACCTGACCAGTGAGCCAGGTAATATATTTAAATAAAATTAAACTTATTTTCCAGCCAACCATTGTATAAATACTTAGTTGTGCCACATTGTTAACGAGGACACACAATTATCAAATATTTGAAGCTCTCTTCTTCCAATTACTTTACTTTCATCTCTTCACCAGCTACATATTGTTGCAGGCATATGTATTAGCTGGAAGTAAATATCCTAGCCAGCAGACAAACGTCTAAAAGTATGAAAGTCTTTGATAAATTAGCACATAAGCATACAACTTACTGAAACAGACAGCCCTGATAAATAGATATGGACTAACTGCATTTTGCAGAAGAAACTAAGGTCTTGTAGAGGTGTATAAAATCATGAGGGGAATAGATAGGGTGAATGGACAGAGTTTTAATCCCAGAGAATGAGAGAACATTGGTTAAGGTGCGAGGGGAAAGATATAATAGGCTTTTTCACAAAGAGGGTGATGGGCATATGGAACGAACAGCCAGAGGTGGCGGTTGAGGCAAGTAATATAACATTATATAACATCATATAAAAGACAGTTGGACAGGTATATGTATAGAAAAGGTTTAGAGGGATAAGGGCTAAATGTGGGCAGGTGGGACCAGTGTGGCTGGGACATCATGATTGACATGGGCAAGTCTCGCCGAAGGGTCTGTTTCCGTGCTTATGATTATAAAACGAGAGGGGGAACAAACATAGTCAATATTTATGTGAATGTGAACTAATACAATCATTAACAATGATCTTCTGAAAAAATGGATCAATCGGAATAGAAAATGGTCTTAAACTAATGTTCAGACATTGAACTCTATGACATAGTTTAATTATCATGTGTCGTATGACTTCCAAGGGGATGATTTTCAACTGCTCTTTGGCCATTTTTCACATTAAAACAGGTGACCATCAACGGAAAAATACGGAAACAATGGGCAGGGCAAACCAAATGCCACCACAATCCTCATGTGGACTTTTCAAATGGAATTGAATTGGGAAACAGGCCAGCCACCGAAACAGGAAATCTGCATTAACATTAGGGCGGCATGGTGGTGCAGCAGTGGAATTGCTGCCTTACAGTGCTTACAGCGCCAGAGACAGGGTTTGAGCCTGGTTATGGGTGCTTGTCTCTCCCCCCCCTCTCATCCTCCCCCCCCCCTCCTCCTCTCCCCCCCCCCCCCTCCTCTCCTCCCCCCCCCCCCTCTCCTCTCCCTTCCCCCCCCCCCCTCTCTCCCCCCCCCCTCTCCCCCCCCCCCTCCTCCCCCCCCCCCCCCCCCCCCCCCCCTCCCCCCCCCCCCCCCCCCCCTCCCCCCCCCCTCCTCCCCCCCCCCCCCCCCTCCTCCCCCCCCCCTCTCCCTCTCCCCCCCTCTCTCTCTCCCCCCCCTCTCCTCTCCCTCTTCTCTCCCCCCTCCTCTCCCTCCCCTCCTTCCTCTCTCTCTCTCCCTCCCCCCTCCCACTCCGCCCCCTCTCTCTCCCCTCTTTTCACCCCCCTCCTTCCCTCCATCCCCTCCCCCCACCGTCCCTCCCCTAAACCCCCCTCCCCTCCACACACCCCAACCCCCTTCCCTCCACGCCCCCTCCCCCTCCCTGCTCCCCACCTCTCTCCCTCCCCTCACCTCACCCCCCTCTCAGCACCCCCCCCCTCACTCCCCCCTCCCTTTCCCCCCTTAATTTTCCCCCCCCCTCCTCCCCCCCCTCCCTCCCTCTCCCCCCCTCTCTCTTTTCTCCCCTCTTTTTCCCTCCCACTCCTCCCCTCCATCCCCTCCATGACCGCCCCCCCCTAAACCCCCCTCCCCTCCACACACCCCCTACCCCCCCTTCCCCCCACCCTCCCTGCTCCCCACCTCTCCCCCTCCCCTCACCTCTCCCCCTCTCTTCACCTCTCCCCTTCCCCCCCCCTCCCCCCCCTCACTCTCACCCTCCCCTCCACCCCCACCTTTCCCCTCTCACCCACCCTGCCTCTTCTCCTCCTCGCCACCCCCTCTCCCCTCCCGCCTCTCTCTCTGTGTCTCTGCCCTCACTCTCTACCCCCCCCCCCCTCTCTAGCTGTGACTGCAAGTTGGGGGCTATGCATCAGTAGATAGGGTGGTTTTGGGGTAAAAGGAGCAAATTAATAATATTAATATAAATCAAGTGGGGTAATTAGCGTGAGTGCAGGGGGGGGGGATAGTTAGTGTGTGTGACGCCGCATGCCACCTCCCCCCCCCACAACCGCACGTTGGGGGAACAGACCCAACGGGTCTGCACTTGGTCTAGTATAAATATACATTTTGAAATTTTGTATAGTACATTCAGTCACAATTATATGAAACAAGTCATGAAAATGTCACCTCAAAAATGCCCTCAAAGCTGTTAAGTGCCTTTGAATGTGAATATCATCTCTTACGAAATGAAATATTTCATCAGCTGGGTTTTTTTTTGTTGCAGCAGTTGAATCATTTCTTGCTCTTTTATGTGAAAATCATGTGCTTCATAACAAAATCCTCTTATGCTTACAAAAAATATCTTGAAAGATCCTTGCTTCAAGAATTAAAGTGTCAACTGTTACCTTCAACTCCACGGTAATGACGAAACTGTAATGTGACTCATCTCGATATTTAAAGGACCACTTGTCAATTTGTTCATGTCGTTATGCATTTTTCAAGACAATTTTCCAAATTCTTAACCTCTCTGGAGGTTACTGATGTTATTAATGAGCGACAATCACTAGTGCAAATTTGCCTCTGTTGTGCCCAATGATATCTTAACACAAACTATTAGAACCTTGACAGGCTCTTTAATTCAGGTGTCTAATTAATTAGTATGGTTTTGATCCTGCTGGTTTATTTATATAACACACATAAATCATATATATATATATACTAAGTGGGACTCGTTGGGTCCCAGCATCACACGGCTGGTCATCAACGCAATATTCCACCTCTCCACCAATTCCAATATTGCTCGCCAGTGGGTGGGGGGGCTTTCTGTTGTGCTAGTTGGGTGTTGCGGGCACTGGTTTCCAGAGGGCTAGTATAGACATTGTGGGCCGAATGGATTCTTGAGCTGGCAGCCAACTGTTGCAACGATTTTAAAAGCCAAGGCAAGGCAAACAATTTGGCTGCAGCCACCCAACAACCAAAATTCATTTTGTGAACAAAAACTTTTTAAAAAGGCGAAGCAAAGAATTGGGCAGCAGCCACCCGACAACAAAAATTCATTTTGTGAACAAAAACCTTTTTAAAAGGCGAGGCAAACAGTTGAGCAACAGCCACCCGACAACCAAAATTCAGGTTGTGAACACAAACTTGTTAAAAAGGCGAGGCAAACAATTGGGCAGCAGCCACTCGACAACCAAAATTCATTTTGTGAACACAAACTTGTTTAAAAGGCAAGGCAAACAATTGGGCAGCAGCCACCTTACAGCCGCATTGAGGGGACTCACGGTGGAGTAGACGTGCGTTTAGTTTTATTCGCAGCTCAGTGAGCCGTGAGCCTCTCGCTTCCTGGGTCTGGCAGAGACTGAGTGAGGGACTACACCTCCGGGTTTTATAGTCCTTCACCCCTGCCGCCAGCAGAGAATGGGGAATTTAAACAAAACATTAATATCTCTCTGATTTTTCATCGATTGGGCCTCACTCTGACAATAGACAATAGACAATAGGTGCGGGAGTAGGCCATTCGGCCCTTCGATCCAGCACTGCCTTTCAATGTGCTGATCATCCCCAATCAGTACCCCGTTCCTGCCTTCTCCCCATACCCCCTGACTCCGCTATCTTTAAGAGCCCTATCTAGCTCTCTCTTAAAAGTAGCCAGAGACCGGCCTCCACCACCCTCTCAAGCAGAGAATTCCACAGACTCACAAATCTCTGTGAGAAAAAGTGTTTCCTCGTATTCGCTCTAAATGGCTTTCCCCTTATTCTTAAACTGTGGTTTCTGGACTCCCCCAACACCGGGAACATGTTTTCTGCCCTTGAACATGTGTCCAAACCCTTAATAATCCTACATGTTTCAATAAGATATCCTCTCATTCTTCTAAACTCCAGAGTATACAAGTCCAGCCGCTCCATTCTCTCTGCATATGACAGTCCCTCCATCCCGGGAATTAATCTTGTAAACCTACGCTGCACTCCCTCAATAGCAATCCCTCAAATTAAGGGACCAAAACTGCACACAATACTCCAGCTGTGGTCTCACTAGTGCCCTAAACAACTGCAGAAGAACCTTTTTACTCCTATACTCAACTCCTCTTGTTATAAAGGCCAACATGCGATTTGCTTTCTTCACTGCCTGCTGTACCTACATGCTTACTTTCGTTGACTGATGAACAAGGATGCCCAGATCCCGTTGTACTTCCCCTTTTCCCAACTTGACACCATTTAGATAGCAATCTGCCTTCTGTTTTTGCTACCAAAGTGGATAATCTCACATTTATCCACATTAAACTGCATCTGCCATGCATCTTCCCACTCACCCAACCTGTCACCCTGCATTCTCATAGCATCCTCCTCACAGTTCACACTGCCACCCAGCTTTGTGTCATTTGCAAATTTGTTGATGTTACTTTGAAACCCTTCATCTAAATCATTGATGGATATTGTAAATAGCTGCGGTCCCAGCACCGAGCCTTGTGGTACCCCACTAGTCACTGCCTGCTATTCTGTAGGTGACCTGTTAATCCCTACTCTTTTTCTTCCTGTCTGCCAACCAATTTTCTATCCATGTCAGCACTCTGCCCCCAATTACCATGTGCCCTAATTTTGCCCACTAATTTCCTATGTGGGACCTTATCAAATGCTTTCTGAAAGTCCAGGTACACTACATCCACTGGCTCTCCCATGTCCGTTTTCGAAGTTACACCCTCAAAAAATTCCAGAAGATTAGTCAAGCATGATTTCCCCTTCGTAAATCCATGCTGACTCGGATTGATCCTGTTACTGCTATCCAAATGTGCCGCTATTTGGATATGACACCACCGATGTCAGGCTAACTGGTCTATAATTCCCTGTTTTCTCTCTCCCCCCTTTCTTAGAGGTGGGATAACATTAGCTACCCTCCAATCAACAGAAACTGATCATGAATATATAGAACATTGGAAAATTATCACCTATGCATCCATGATTTCTAGAGCCACTTCCTTAAGTACCCTGGGATGCAGACCATCAGGCCCTGGGGATTTACTTTGACAATGGAGGAGGCCCAGGCCAGAAAGGTCAGATTGGGAATGGGATGGGGAGTTAAAGCGATGAGCAACCATGAGATCTGGTAGGTTAAGGCGGACTTCACAACTTCTCCCTCCCATTTCCTCCAAATCTAAGGCGTAGCTATGGGCATCCACATGGGCCCCACTTATGCCTGCCTCTTTGTTGGGTACGTCGAACAATTACTATTCCAGGCATACACTGGCCCTATCCCCTAACTCCACCTCCGCTACATTGACGACTGCATTGGTGATGCCTCCTGCACCCATGCAGAACTCACTGACTTCATCAACGTCACGAGTAATTTCCATCTCCGATATCTCTCTACCATTTCTATATCTCACAATTTCATCACAGGAGACAGACTATTGACTGATATCTATTACAAACCCACTGACTCCCATAGCTATCTAGACTTCACTTCTTCCCACCCTGCTTCCTCTATCCCCTACTCCCAATTCTTTAGTCTACGCCGCATTGCGCCCAGGATGAAGTTTTCCATAACAGGTCATCGGAGATGTCCTCATTCTTTAGGGAACGGGGATTCCCTCCTTCCATTATGGATGAGGTTCTCACTAGGGTCTTCTCGATATCCCGCAGCTCCGCTCTTGCTCCCTCTCCCCCCATTCGTAACATGGACATAGTCCCCCTTGTTCTCACCTTCTACCCCATCAGCTGTCACATCTATATTACTAAAAGTCTGATCCCGACCGCTTTTGGCCCACTGTGCTGCGATTTCCGAGAGAACGCCGCCAACAACGGCCATCATTTTTTGGCTACCTCGCTCAGAGCCCCCTTCCGCCTTCCGGGACCAGAAGATTTTTCCCCATCGATGAAAAATCAGAGATATTTTAATGTTTAAAAAAAATTCCCCATTCTCTCTGCTGCCCCCGCTGGCGGCAGGGGGGAATGACTATAAAACCCGGAAGTGTAGTGCCTCACTCAGTCTCTGGCAGACCCTGGAAGCAAGAGGGTCACGGCTCTCTGAGCTGCGAATAACACTGAACGCACGTCTACTTCACGGTGAGCCTCCTCGATGTGGCTCTAAAGTGGCTGCAGCCCAATTGTTTGCCTCGCCTTTTTAAAAAGTGTTCACAAAATGAATTTTGGTTGTCGGGTGGCTGCAGCCCAATTGTTTGCCTCGCCTTTTTTTATAGTTTGTGTTCACAAAATGAATTTTGGTTGTCGGGTGGCTGCAGCCCAATTGTTTGCCTCGCCTTTTTTTTTTAACAAGTTTGTGTTCACAAAATGAATTTTAGTTGTCGGGTGGCTGCAGCCCAATTGTTTGCCTCGCCTTTTTTTAAAGTTTGTGTTCACAAAATGAATTTTGGTTGTCGGGTGGCTGCAGCCCAATTGTTTGCCTCGCCTTTTTAACAAGGTTGTGTTCACAAAATAAATTTTGGTTGGCATGGGGCTGCAGCCCAATTGTTTGCCTTGGCTTGGCTTGTAAAATTGTTGCAACAGTTGGATGCCAGCCCAAGAATCCAATCGGCCCACAATGTCTATACTAGCCCTCTGGAAACCAGTACCTTTGGCCCGCAACACCCATACTAGCGCAACAGACAGCCCCGTCACTGGCGAGCAATATTGGAATTGGTGGAGAGGTGGAATATTGCGTTGGTGACCAGCCTTCCCATGTGATGCTGGGACCCAACTTAGTCTAGTATATTAAATAGATTATTCTGGCCTTGACCTGGTTTTGAAGAATCGAACTTGCACAAGTCCATCCAGCCCAGTTAACCCATCTCACTTACATACATGACTTGTCTGTAAATTTGCAACATTTTCTCATAGAATAGACAAGTAGCAAATGGTTCAAACAAGTTGCTAATAGGTAAAATTGTTGTCAAAGTTGAAATAAACCATTACTTCCTGCAAAACCTGTGCTGAAGTCACGTTATGCCCATTAAAGACATACAATAGCAAAAGTAGACCTTTCTGCCCCTCTAACCTACCCATTATTCAACACGATCGTGGCTGATCTGTCCCAGGCCTCATCTCCTCTTCTGTGCGTTTCTCATAGGGGTGAAAGATTGTAACCTTCACGCTGTCCGCCCCGTTTCGACGAATGCAATCAACCCGGCGTGTACAATCAAATAAGATCATATAGAACAAGTTGTCCTACAACTTTAGGCTGTGTACGCCATACGCAAGAAGAAGTTTCTCATACCCATCAATTTCCAGATCTTTCAAAAAATTAAATGCTTTCTCTTTAAAACCGTACCAAAGGTCTAATCCCCACATCACTCTGGAGAAGTGAATTCCAGAGATTCTCTACCATCCGTGAGAAGTTGATTTTGCGTATTTCAATTTTAAATGACTGCCCCTTAATCCTGTAACTAGGTTCCCTTATTGAGATTCTCCCTCCAATGGAAACATCTCAATATTGCCCTTACCTCCCACCCAAGGATTTTATAAATTTCAACAAGAACTCCCCTCATCATTTTAAGTTCCCAAGAATATAGGTCAAATTTCTTTAGCTGCCCCAATTAAGTTTAAGTCCAATTTTTAGGTTTTACGTTTTAGGTTTTAGTCCAGTTAGGTTTAATTTAACCAAATCATCAACTTACCAGGTCATGGATTTGTACAAGAAGAGCACAAATGATCTACACATTTACTTCTAAAAAATATACATTACCTGTGTTTTTCAGTATTATCTATCATTATTATATTAACCAAAAGCCGCACAATGTCTGTTAGGATTTTTGATCCTATGACATTGATTGTCAGTATGAATCAGTTAGCGAAGTTATACTGCACTCAAGACATGAGCCATCTGTGAGATTTTGACTCCTCAAAACCTCCAAACTTTAACTTATTTTAATCAATTGTATATTTAAATCTCAATCTGTACTTTATCCCACTAATGCAATGTAACTGAATTATCCTTCAGCAGACAATCACGATATAAATACTTTTAAGAACATGCAAACTAGACAGTAATGAGAAATATCAACTCGGATTTTCATACGAGATATCTGGAGCTAAAATAGTCCCTGCAGTAAATTAAAACTTTGATGTAAACACATTACGCTACAGCTTATACATCCTATTTAATATGCAAATAGTGGCAAGCAATCAGTATGTTAATATGCCAGGACATGTTGAATTCATGAATAAAACAGGACATCCGTGAGGAGTCATAATTGTCTATTCCTAAAACAGAAAATCATCTACTTCAAAGCCTGCTTCATGTTTAAATAAATACATTAAGAACTTTGATTTATGATTCATATTGATCTTCATCTATACAAAACAAACCCTTTATTGACTCCACATTTAATGGCTGGTGTTAATGACTGTGCCACACCTGCTTTTTACCCTGTTCCTGTGAATATTATTGAACTAGTAGATACAGTGCTTTTAAAATGTTCTAACTTAAGTTTTGACCTGAAATGAATTATTTCCCTCATCACAGATTGTGCTTGACCTACCGATCAATTCTAGCATTTTTGGATTTAATTTCATATTTTCAATATCCTCAAGTATTTTGCTTCTCTGCTAATAAAGGTACTTCTATTTCACAAATTGTCTCACTTTATGCACATTTGGCCAACATTAATACCATCTCCACTGAAGTATATGATAGAATAATGTGAAAATATTGTTGGCCTTTGCCAGTATTTACTTGCCTTCAGCTAATATTCCTATTATACACATAAAATGTTCTACATTAATGATTGAACATATATATTTCTACTTATACATAACAGGTCAAAATGTCGACAAATTCTATCCAGCTAATTATTATCCAATCTATCTACTCTCCATTAACATAAACATCTCCAAAAACCTTGAATCCATCCTATCACCTCCAAATATCTTAACTCCACCCCATCCCCCCCTTGTCCAGTTCCTTCTGACCTACATCTAAGAGTCATCACATGCCCGCTACTCTCAATAACTTTCAATTTCTAGGCTCACATTGCTTCATTTGCCTCATGACATCCGTTCCCTTTACATCTCCAACCCCCACCAGGAAGGTTTCAAGGCCCTAAAAGTTCATCTTGAACAGAGACACAATTTATTTCCCTCTACTAACACTGACGAAACCTGACGGAACTTGTCCTTGCCCTCAACAACTGCTCCCACTTTCTCTGTTAAGGGTGTAGCCATGGACACCTTTTTATTGGTTGCCTTGAACAGACCTTGTTCCAACCATACACTGGCACCATCCCACAATGCTTTCTCTGCTACGTCGACGACTGGAGCAGAGCTGCCTCTTGCATTCATGCAGAACTTATTGATTTCATTAACTTTACCATTAACTTGCACTCTGATCTCAAATTCACATGTGCTATCGCTCACACCTCTCTCCCCTTTCCTGATATCTCTGTCTCCATCACAGGGGATAGACTATCGACTGATGTCTACTACAAACCCACTGACTTATACAGTTCTCTGGATTGCACCTTCTCCCACCATGCCTCGTGCAAAATTGCTATCCCCTACTCTCAATTTCTCTGTTTCTACTGCATCTGCTCCCAAGATAAGGCTTTCTATTCTAGGGCATCAGAGATGTTCTCTTTCTTTAGTAATGGTTTCCCCCCTGCTATCATAGATGGATCCTTCACCCACAACTCCTCTGTGTCCCAGAGTTCTGCTCACACTCCCCATGTCCCAAGATGGAACAAGGATAGTGTTGCTTTGGTTCTCAGCTTTCAAGCCTACACATCCAGCATATAATTCTCCAAAATTTCCGTCATCTCCAATGTGAGCCCACCACCAGTCAGTTATTCCCATCCCTACCCCATTCCACCTTCCACAGAGACTACACCCTCCGCAACTTGTTGGTTCACTCATCCCTTCCCACCGAAAACTCCTCCTCCACAGGTACTTTCCCCTGCAACCACATGTGATGTACTACCTGTCCCCATACCTGTTATTACCTATATAGTTTAGGTAACTACCAACTCCATCCCCCATTTCTACCCCCCCCCCCTCTGCCTGTTTCTCCTGTGCCCCAACTGGACTCGAAACTCTTTCCTCCCCCTCCACATCCAACTACATTCCTTCCTCTAGCTTCACAATTCACAACTCTTCAAATATTTTGTCTCACACCTTCTCTCTTTTCATCTCTGGCCTTTCTCCAACCATCTGCCTATCAAAAAGGTCCCTCACGTGTATCCACATATTACCTGCCAGGTTTTGTCCTGCCCCTCCACTCTTCCAGCTTTCTTCCCCCTACCCGAACCAACAATCAGTCTGAAGTAGGGCCCCAACCCAAAATGTCACCCAGCAATGTTTTCCAGAGATGCTGCCTGACCCGCTGAGTTACTCCACCACTTTGTGTCTTGTTTTGTAACCAGTGTTTGAAGTTTCAACAGATACATGATGGAAAAAGTGATTTACTGCTATTGAGAGGCACTTATTCACCAGTAACCTACTCACTCATGCCTATTATGAGTTTTGAAAATGTTCACTCAGTTCTGGTCCTTATTTCAGCCTTGGCCCAATCAATGACCAATGAGCTGAATTTCTAAGGTGAAATAAGAGTGACGACTCATATCAAGACAGCATCTGACTGAGTGCGGCATAGAGGACCTCGAGGAGAACCGGTCAATGGGTATCAAGGGGAAAGCCTTTCAGTTAATGTAGTGGAAGATGGGTGCAGATGCTGGAGATGAATGAATCCCCTGAACCTCTAGGGTAACTGAACTCAATGGGTATCAAGGGGAAAGATTTTCAGTTCAATAGTGGAAGATGGGTGCAGATACTGGAGATGAATGGGCCTAATTTCTGGAGTTCTTTGGGGCAACTTCTTACTACTTCAACCACTTCAACCACTTCAACAATGACCATTCTTCCAACAAACAGTCGGAAGTGAGATATTCCCTGTAAGAGCATGGTGTTTAATATCAATCTACAGTGAAGCAGTGTTTATGCAGCAAGATCTAATCAACATTCATGTGTGAATGACCCGCTGAGTCACACCAGCACTTTGTGTCTTTTTTTGTAAACCAGCAACTGCAGTTCCTCGTGCCTTCATGTTTGGCCTGACTGGTGGAAAATAACATTCAGGTCACAAAATCTGCCTTTGGTAGACACACATTGGATTTGATCATGCCAGACTGAGTCAGCTGTCCAGATTCACTCTGCCATCATTTTTACATATGTTTTCACATGTGGGTTGATAGTTGTTATTCTTGTGCTATGCTAGTAGAATTCCTTTTGAAGAATGCAATATATCTTTTCCTCTTTAAGACTATGCGATCATTCTCATATGTTTTGGATGTGCTAAGCTTGTGTAATTTTCTGGGTCTTAGATGGAGTTCACATGAAGAGCTAAAGTAGCTGAACACATGTATGCAATCCAATACCAACTCCACCTTGTGTCATATCTTGGGATCCCATTGTTACAGATTTAATAGGTTTTTACCAATGGTAATCATAGAAACAAAGAAAATAGGTGCAGGAGTAGGTAAAAAAAGTCTAATCCTAAGTCTAAGTAAATCTAAGTCTAGGCCATTCGGCCCTTCGAACCAGCACCGCCATTCAATAAGATCATGGCAGATCATCCAGAATCAGTACCCCATTCCTGCTTTCTCCCCATATCTCTTGATTCCGTTAGCCCTGAGAGCTAAATCTAACTCTCTCTCGAAAACATCCAGTGAATTGGCCTCCACTGCCTTCTGTGGCAGAGAATTCCACAGATTCACAACTCTCTGGGTGAAAAAGCTTTTCCTCATCTCAGTCCTAAATGGCCTACCCCATATTCTTAAACTGTGACCCCTGGTTCTGGACAACCCCAACATGGGGAACATTTTTCCTGCATCTAGCCTGTCCAGTCCCTTAAAAATGTAATATGTTTCCATTAGATAGAAACTTCATCCTTCTAAATTCTAAATTCCAGTAATCATAAACCATTAAAAAATTTTGTTTTGTTTAGAGATGCAGCATGGAAACAAGCACGTTTGACCCACCGGGTCAAAAGCCGATCAGCTATCACCCGTACACTAGTTCTATCCAACACACTGAGGACAATTTACAGAAGCCAATTAACTGACAAACCTGCACATCTTTGGAATGTGGGAGGAAAACAGAGGACCCAGAGAAAACCCATGTGGTCACAAGGAGAACGTACAAACTCCATACAGACAGCACCCGTAGTCAGGATCGAACCCGGATTACTGTCGCTGTAAGGCAGCAATTGTATCGCTGTACTACTGTGCCGCTATTCAAGTAGATTTAAATCAGTAATATATTTCAAAAGCAATGAGTAACAAAAATACATTAAAACACTTACAAATAATTGAGAATATTAAAAATTAAGTAAATGATGTAAAGTATAAGTGTCTTCAATAGAAGACCACATACTCCACAGCGAGAGCACGGGAAAAAAATAGATGATCCTCAGTCATCTGCTACTTCCTGTGGTTACTCTAAGAAATGATAAGCAGGCCACTCTGGTAATACGTTGTCTGGAAAGGCAGGTAAATTAAGGAAAATATTCAACTTGGACTTATAGCGTCTTTTGTGAATGTTCTGCATTCATTTTACAGTTCTGCATTTATTGCACAGTGTTACTCTTAAAATGTCAAGTGTCATGGTTATTCAACTGATTGCTTCTCAGCTATATGTCCATTTGTGCTCTCCAACACGGTGAAGGTATTAACATGAACAGACTTACGTAGCACAAGGTGGCACGCCTTCTCCTTCGGGAGAGCATGGCTCTTGGTCCTCGAGGGATGGACATTCTTTCCCACCACCAACTGGAAATTGGTTAATACTGGACGTTCTGGCACGAAATCCTTTCGGAGATGTTGCACTGTAGCAAGTCTTTGAACAGGGGCTCCACTCGGACCATTCTGAGGTTTGACAGTCCTTTGGGACCACACAGGACTGGAAGGTTATTGGCAACTTCTGTTGTGTGCAGAGGCTGGTAAAAAAACAACATTTTTATGAGTTTAGTAATCTTTAATATATATTTGTTGATTTGTTCTTTTACTCAAACATTACATCATAAAATATGCAAAATTGGTGAAAAGAAGCTAAAAACTACACATTACAAAATATCAACCCACCCACATTAATTCAGAAACGAGCACGCCTATTACACACATTCAGCACACACCTCCTACACCACTGAAAGGTCTCATCACCTTAGAAAGCACAAATAAATCATTGATATGAAGGAAACAACTCAAGACGCACTGAAGCATAGCATAAGATTGCTATTTATCACTAGTAAACTTGTACCAGACTTAAATTGTTGACTCAATTAATGATGGCATTAGTGGACAATTGTCTCAAAGCAAAATATGACCAAAATTAGGCTGAGTTGGAAACATGTATTTTGAAATTCTCTTTTGATCGTAATTAGAACTAAAGAACTAATCTCACCATGTTCTCATTGTATTCAATGCATTGCACCATGTATTCATGAGAGAGTTAGATATAGCTCTCAAGGCGAATGGAATCAAGGGATATGGGGAGAAAGCAGGAGCGGGAAACTGATTTTGGATGATCATATTGAATATTCAATCATATTGGTGCTGACTCAAAGGGCCGAATGGCCTACTCCTACATCTATTTTCTATGTTTCTATGTCCTACATGTGCACAAGGATCTATCACTTTAAAGAACCATGGAACAACCGGACAGATACAACAGGAAGAAAGCTGATTGGCCCACTGTGCCTGTGCTGTCTCTCATCTGGATCAACTCATTACTTCCATTCCCGAATCCCTTCTCATTAGACTTGCAAATGTTTTCTCCACCAGATATTTATCATCTCCCTCTGAAAGGTCACAATGAAACCTTTAGGAAAATGATCAATATCTGGTGAATAACTATATCATCTTTCTTGATTCATTTCAAGAAAGCTCTCGTAGTTGCAGGCAATGCATCCCTGATTCCAACCTTAAGCTGTATAAATATGTTTTTCCTCATACTAAAATTAATTATCTTTACTTTTATTTTACCCCTCTGCTCCTCAACCATTTCATCAATGGAAACAACTCCCAATGTTCATTCTGTCCTATAGTTCCATCACAATTTCACAGCTTTGCCCCAAAGAAAAAAGCCCCATCCTGCCCAATCTACCCTCGACCCTTGACCTGGAACCAATTATATAAATCTCCTCTGGACCCTCTCCAATGCCTTCACATATAACCATATAACCATATAACAATTACAGCACGGAAACAGGCCATCTCGGCCCTACCAGTCCGTGCCGAACAATTATTTTCCCTTAGTCCCACCTGCCTGCACTCATACCATAACCCTCCATTCCCTTCTCATCCATATGCCTATCCAATTTATTTTTAAATGATACCAACGAACCAGCCTCCAGCACTTCCACAGGAAGCTCATTCAACACCGCTACCACTCTCTGAGTAAAGAAGTTCCCCCTCATATTACCCCTAAACTTCTGTCCCTTAATTCTGAAGTCATGTCCTCTTGTTTGAATCTTCCCTATTCTCAAAGGGAAAAGCTTGGCCACATCAACTCTGTCTATCCCTCTCATCATTTTAAAGACCTCTATCAAGTCCCCCCTTAACCTTCTGCGCTCCAGAGAATAAAGACCTAACTTATTCAACCTTTCTCTGTAACTTAGTTGTTGAAACACAGGCAACATTCTAGTAAATCTCCTCTGTACTCTCCCTATTTTGTTGACATCCTTCCTATAATTGGGCGACCAAAATTGTACACCATACTCCAGATTTGGTCTCACCAATGCCTTGTACAATTTTAACATTACATCCCTGCTTCTATACTGAATGCTCTGATTTATAAAGGCTAGCATACCAAAAGCTTGCTTTACCATCCTATCTATATGAGATTCCACCTTCAAGGAACTATGCACGGTTATTCCCAGATCCCTCTGTTCAACTTCATTCTTCAATACCCTACCATTTACCATGTACGTCCTATTTTGATTTGTCCTGCCACGGTGTAGCACCTCACATTTATCAGCATTAAACTCCATCTGCCATCTTTCAGCCCATTCTTCCAAATGGCCTAAATCACTCTGTCGACTTTGGAAATCCTCTTCATTATCCACAACACCCCCTATCTTGGTATCATCTGCATACTTACTAATCCAATTTACCACACCTTCATCCAGATCATTGATGTACATGACAAACAACAAAGGACCCAACACAGATCCCTGAGGCACCCCACTAGTCACCTGCCTCCAACCCGACAAACAGCCATCTACCATTACCCTCTGGCATCACCCATTCAGCCACTGTTGAATCCATCTTGCTACTCCTGCCAACAGTTTATACCCAACAGTTGAACCTTCTTAACCAACCTTCCATGAGGAACCTTGTCAAAGGCCTTACTAAAGTCCATATAGACAACATCCACTGTTTTCCCCCCACGTCAATTTCCCTAGTAAACTCTTCAAAAAATTCAAGAAGATTAGTCAAACATGACCTACCAGACACAAATCCATGTTGACTGTTTCTAATCAGACCCTGTTTATCCAGATGCTTATATATATTATCTCTAAGTATCTTTTCCATTAATTTGCCCACCACTGAAGTCAAACTAACAGGTCTATAATTGCTAGGTTTACTCTTAGAACCCTTTTTAAACAATGGAACAACATGCGCAGTACGCCAATCCTCGGGGACTATTCCCGTTTCTAATGACATTTGAAATATTTATGTCATAGCCCCGGCTATTTCTACCCTAACTTCCCTCAATATCCTAGGGAATATCCTGTCCGGCCCTGGAGACTTATCCACTTTTATATTTTTCAAACGTGTCAGTACTTCTTTTACTTTGAAACTCAGTATCCATAGCTACTCTACTAGTTTCCCTTACCTCACATAATTTAATATCCTTCTCCTTGGTGAACTACCTACGGGTGTCAGAGGTTATGGGGACTTTATTGTTTGCTTTCATTACAACCTGTTCCATATTGTCATACAAAAAAGTTTATATTTTAAAGATAGAAACATGGAAATTAGGTGCAGGAGTAGGCCATTCGGCCCTTCGAGCCTGCACCGCCATTCAATATGATCATGGCTGATCATCCAACTCAGTATCCCGTACCTGCCTTCTCTCCATACCCTCTGATCCCCTTAGCCACAAGGGCCACATCTAACTCCCTCTTAAATATAGCCAATGAACTGGCCTCAACTACCTTCTGTGGCAGAGAATTCCAGAGATTCACCACTCTCTGTGTGAAAAAAGTTCTTCTCATCTCGGTTTTAAAGGATTTCCCCCTTATCCTTAAGCAGTGACCCCTTGTAATGGACTTCCCCAACATCGGGAGCAATCTTCCTGCATCTAGCCTGTCCAACCCCTTAAGAATTTTGTAAGTTTCTATAAGATCCCCTCTCAATCTCCTAAATTCTAGAGAGTATAAACCAAGTCTATCCAGTCTTTCTACATAAGACAGTCTTGACATCCCAGGAATCAGTCTGGTGAACCTTCTCTGCACTCCCTCTATGGCAATAATGTCCTTTTGGAGACCAAAACTGTACGCAATACTCCAGGTGTGGTCTCACCAAGACCCTGTACAACTGCAGTAGAATCTCCCTGCTCCTATACTCAAATCCTTTTGCTATGAAACCTAACATACCATTTGCTTTCTTCACTGCCTGCTGCACCTGCATGCCTACTTTCAATGACTGGTGTACCATGACACCCATGTCTCGCTGCATCTCCCCCTTTCCCAATCGGCCACCATTTAGATAATAGTCTGCTTTCCTGTTTTTGCCACCAAAATGGATAACCTCACATTTATCCACATTATACTGCATCTGCCAAACATTTGCCTACTCACCCAGCCTATCCAAGTCACCTTGCAGTCTCCTAGCATCCTCCTCACAGCTAACACTGCCCCCTACCTTAGTGTCATCCACAAACTTGGAGATATTGCCTTCAATTCCCTCATCCAGATCATTAATATATATTGTAAATAGCTGGGGTCCCAGCACTGAGCCTTGCGGTACCCCACTAGTCACTGCCTGCCATTGTGAAAAGGACCCGTTTACTCCTACTCTTTGCTTCCTGTTTGTCAGCCAGTTCTCTATCCACATCAATACTGAACCCCCAATGCCATGTACTTTAAGTTTGTATACTAATCTCTTATGTGGGACCTTGTTGAAAGCCTTCTTGAAGTCCAGATACACCACATCCACTGGTTCTCCCCTATCCACGCTACTAGTTACATCCACAAAAAATTCTATAAGATTCGTCAGACATGATTTACCTTTCGTAAATCCATACTGACTTTGTCCAATGATTTCACTACTTTCCAAATGTGCTGCTATCCCATCTTTAATAACTGACTCTAGCAGTTTCCCCACTACCGATGTTAGACTAACTGGTCTGTAATTCCACGTTTTCTCTCTCCCTCCCTTCTTAAAAAGTGGGGTTACGTTTGCTACCCGCCAATCCTCAGGAACTACTCCAGAATCTAAAGAGTTTTGAAAGATTATTACTAATGTATCCACTATTTCTGGAGCTACTTCCTTAAGTACTCTGGGATGCAGCCTATCTGGCCCTGGGGATTTATCGGCCTTTAATCCATTCAATTTACCCAACACCACTTCCCGGCTAACCTGGATTTCACTCAATTCCTCCAACTCCTTTGACCCGCGGTCCCCTGCTATTTCCGGCAAATTATTTATGTCTTCCTTAGTGAAGACGGAACCAAAGTAGTTATTCAATTGGTCCGCCATATCCTTGTTCCCCATGATCAACTCACCTGTTTCTGACTGCAAGGGACCTTCATTTGTTTTAACTAATCTCTTTCTTTTCACATAAGATAAGAGTATAGAAGTTGGGAGGTCATGTTGCAGTTGTATAAGACAACGGTGAGACTGCATTTAGAATATTGTGTTCAGTTCTGGGCACCATGTTCTAGGAAAAATGTCAAGCTTAAAAGGGTTCAGAAAAGATTTACGAAGATGTTGCCAGGACTAGATACCAGTGAGCTATAGGGAGAGGTTGAGTAGGCTGGGTCGCTATTCCTTGGAGTGCAGGAGGATGAGGGGTGATCTTATAAAGGTGTACAAAATCAAAAACAGTCTCTTGCCCAGAGTAGGAGAATCAAGGACCAGAGGACATAGGTTCAAGGTGAAGGGGAAAAGATTTAATAGGAATCCGAAGGTAGGCGGCGCGACTCGCGTCAGCAGCGGCCTCTGCAGCCCGTCCGCGTTTTTATTATTTTTTGTCTATGTTTTTATGTAGTTTTTGTTATTTTTTGTTGGGGTGCGTGTGTGGGGGGTGGGGGTGGGGTGGGAGGGAGGGGGGTAACTTTTAAATCTCTCCCTGCACGGGAGACCCGACCTTTTCTTTGTCGGGTCTCCGTTGTCGTTGGGGCTGCAATGAGGAGCGGCCTCCAACAGGAGAAGACCGGGGACTCTGGTGCCGACTCACCTCACCGTCGCGGAGCTGGCCGAGTCCGGAGCGGGTGGAGCGGTGGTGAAGCGCTGCTGCTGCTGCTGCTGCTGCGGCCCGACCTCCGGAGATTCGGAGGCTGCAACTGCGGGTTTGGCGGACGGCGGCACCGGGAGCCCGCGGGTCCCTGGAGGGAGACCGCTTTTCAGGGCTCCTGCAACGGTGACTTCTCCCGCCCGAGTTGCGGGGTTGGAATGGCCGCGGGACTCTGCGAGCGCACGCCGGGGGCTCCAACACCAAGACCCGGTGTGCGACCTCGCACCACCCGGCGTGGCTTTAATGGCCGCGGGACAATCGCCATCGCCAGCCGGGGGCTTTGACTTTGACTCTGACATGGGGGGGGGGAGAGTGCAGTGGAGAGATAAGTTTTTTTGGCCTTCCATCACAGCGATGTGATGGATGTTTATGTAAATTATGTTGTGTCTTGGGTCTATTTGTTTGTAATGTATGGCTGCAGAAACGGCATTTCGTTTGGACCTCAAGGGGTCCAAATGACAATTAAATTGAATCTTGAATCTTGGATAACTTTTTCACATAAAGGGTGGTGGTGTGTGGAACAGATTGCCAGAGGAGATAGTTGAGGCTGGGACTTTCCCTTTGTTTAAGAAACATTTAGACAGGTACATGGGTAGGACAGGTTTGGACGGAAGTGGACTAAGCGCAGGCAAGTGGACTAGTGTAGCTGTGACATTGTTGGCCGGTGTAGGCGAGTTGGGCAGAAGGGCCTGTTTCCACACTGTATCACTCTATGACTCCATGACGTTATGACTCTATGAAAGATGTATAGTTCCTGTTCAGCTTTACTCTTCATGTACTTAATTAAAACAATTTTGTTTACATTACTTCAGGGATGCATATCAGCTCAAGTGCAACATTCTTTTATGTTAGAACCCTAAAAATTGACAATAGGAAACAGTTAACTGTAAACTAGAAATTGTTGTAGAGGGATTTTCATTTTACAGAGGGATCTTGGAGTCCAAATACATAGCTCCCTGAAAGTAGCAACAGAAGTGGATAGATCAGTAGAGAAGGTGTATGGTATGCTTGTCTTCAGTGGTTAGGGCACTAAGTGTAGGAATCAGGAAGTTATGTTTCAGCTTGATAAAACTTTAATTATGCTACCTCTGGCATATTTGCGTGCAGTTCTTGTGCCCCAATACAGGAAATATGTGGAGGTTTTGGAGATGAGGCAGAAAAGATTTACAATGATGCTGCCAGGATTAGAGAATATTACCTAGACTGAGTGATTGGACAAACTTGGATTGTTTTCTCAGAAGTGTCATAGGCTGAGATGATCATAAGATTACGAGAGCCATAGATGGAGTAGATGCAGAATCTTTTTTTCCAGAGTGGAAATGTCAAAGACCAGAGGGCACCATTTTAATAAGAGAGGGAGAAGGTTTAAAGGAGATGTGCAGGGAAGGATATTTTGTACAAAGCTGCAGACGTCTAGAATGTGCTGCCAAGGGTGATGACAGAAGCAGATTATGATAGTGGTGTTTAAAAGGCTTTTAGATAAACACAGGAAATTGAAGCAAATTGATCGTGTGCAGACAGAAGGGATTAGTTTAAATTGGCACAAACATCATAGGCTGAAGGGCCTGTTCCTGTACAATATTATTACATCTCTATGTTCCAGAATATTTGCATTGAAAGACATCTATATACCTATAAAAGTCTCATCTTGTATGTATGTATACGTGTGCGTGCGTATATATGTGTTTTTCTTCCTTCGTCAAAACGCTACGCGCTAATGCTTACATTTTTACATTTCTGACACATTTTTCCCCTCCACTCAGTAATCAGGTTAACTGAAGATTTCATCCTATATTTCACAAGTTATTGATTCATTTTTTAAAAAAGGTAAAAAACGGTTCTCACACACCGCCTTTTTCCAGGACTTTCCACTGATGATGTCACAATCCCACTCACAGTGCACCAATCAATGCTCCCAAGCTGCCGAATGCCACAATTACATCACAATGGGACGTTGCCAATGGTAACCACAGCTTCTCACAGACAGCTTTTTTTCTAGGAGCTTCCAGTGATGATAATCATAATAAGCTCTCAAGCTGCTGAATGCCACAAATAATGAACTTTTTTGTAGTGAACAAAATCTTCGCGCGCCAACGGCCTGTCGCGGAACTGATGGCCAAAGTGGGACAGGCCCAAGACCCTGGTGCGATGCAACGTCTCACCTTCAACAGCAGCAGAAGCAGGCAAACGATCGCCGAACACGGCCTGGGGCTCACGGCCGTTGCGGTCCGGATCCGCCCCCACTACTACTCCCAGAGCAGGGCCAAGAAAATTGAAGATAGACACAAAATGCTGGAGTAACTCAGTGGGACCAGCAGCATCTCTGGAGAGAAGAAATGGGTGACGTTTCAGGTCAAGACCCTTCTTTCAGACTGAAGAAGAGTCTCGACATGAAACATCACCCATTGCTTCTCTCCAGAGATGCTGTCGGTCCTGCTGAGTTACTGCTGCATTTTGTGTCCATCTTCAAATGACGTCACGCGCCCGACCTTCACGGGACCGTCGCGGCTCAACGTGACCACGAGGACGCGTAGTTTGCGTGCCAAAGTCACGTAAGTGGGACAGGCCCTTTAGGCTCATTTTCTTCCCAATGATAGAGAATAAAAGAAAGCAAAAAACATCTGGATGCTGGTTACCCAGTTCAATAAAGCTAAAGGAGAAAATCTAGTTTGCATTTTCAGTTAAAATTAACAGTGTTATTTCTTTTCCTGCCCTCATTTGCAAGGAACAGCATGATAACAAATAAGTCTGTTGTGTTTTTCCCTGGTGTTGCTTGCTGAAATAACTTTATTTTAAGAATGGTTCCAGTAAGCTCTCTCCAATCACTCTACTGGCTGTAAAATATGACCTAATCTGGAACACATGATTTAAATTGTTATGGTTCTTTTGCGAGATGATGTGCTGCACAACACCGAAAGAGACCTAAACAGAATGTGAGGATCATGTAAGTAATTAAAAAGGGGGATGATAAAAACAATAAAGCATAAGCACAACTGAATGTTGATTAAAAGCTATTCAGTTTAATGAAATGTTGAACTGAAAGTCAAATAGTATTTATAGACGTTGCAAGGTTTCTCTACATTCAATGACCAACACCTCACCCCCACCATCACCCTCAGTGACAATTCAAAGGATATTTCACAATGCTGGACAGTAATTTTGATTTACGGGTATTTTCAAATCCTTTAGGTGATCACGCCACTTGATTGCCTAGATTCTTTCCATGATGGGCAGTGGGCCAAGAATCCAATTCACAATTTAACATTTGCAGTGTTTATAAAATGCATTAAGAGTAGCCCGGGTATTTGTATAGCTTTTTAGTAGCGTGGGTTATACTACTATAGTATATTGAATTAGGTTAAGCTGGATACTATTTCATAACACATTTGACATGTAAAATCAATAATCGACTCAAAACTGTCAGCAATTTAGTGAGGGCTATTTGCTGGGGTAATTGAGGGCTATATGCTGGGGCAATGCACAATTGCTACCAAAATGCACAATCTTATTACGCACGGCTAATGATAAACTTCATCGCAACAATATTTGATCACATTATTCGAACTTTATGCAGATTTATCTAGCATGGGCAGTAAGGAAGAATCGGTGCATTTGGATTTTCAAATGGCATTTATTAAGGGCCAATATTTACATACGTTAAATAAACTAAGGACTAGAATGATCAAATACTGTGGAGATAAAGTGTATCATTAGCCACATGTACTAAATTAGTGCAATTTGGCAGCAATCATGCATCCTATGTCAGTGACAAAATCAGTTACATCAGAATACAATCATCACTAAAGAACCCTCATTGAGCACCTCCGCTTAAACCTACCTGATCTCCTGGTTGCTGAACACTTTAACTCACCCTCCCATTCCAATACTGACTTTTTGTCCTGGGCCTCCTCTACTATCAGAGTGAGGCCAAATCCAAATTGGAGGAACAACACCTTATATTTCACTTGGGCAGCAAACATCCCAGCAGTATGAACATTGACTTCTCTAACTTCAAATAACCCTTGCTTTCCCTCTCTGCCCATCCCTCCCCCTTCCTAGTTCCCTGACCAGTCTGACTGTCCCCTGATTACATTTTATCTCTGTTTGCTTTATTGTCACCTTCTAGCTAACAATGATCTATTCTACATTTTCCTTGATCACATCATTGATGTCTCCTTTTCACACCTTACAGTCGCTTATCTCTGTGTTTCCCTCTCCCCTGACTCCCAGTCTGAAGAAGGGTCTCGACCTGAAACATCACCCTTCCTTCTATCTAGAGATGCTTTCTGTCCCACTGACTTATTCCAGCATTTTGTTTCTATCTTCAGTGTAAACCAGCATCTAGTTTCTATCTTCAGTATAAACTAGCATCTGCAGTTCCTTCCTATACAACCCTCACTACATTGCTCACAGTTTTGAGTCAGTAATTGATTTTGTATGCCAAATATTAGGATTGATAATAATGCATTAGCATTGATTAAGAGACAGAAAACAAAGTGTGGCAACAAATAGATAATGTTTAGGTAGGCAAGATATAAATCGGTGATGTGCCAAATGTGAGGCATCAATTATTTAAAATCCATATGAATTATTTCGGCAAAATGGCAAATCCAAGTTTATTGTTGTATGGTGTTTATTGTTATGTGGGAGGTCCAGTTGTGGGGAAAATGCAAAGAGTCTGTAATTGTATCCTGACAGGTTCAGTGTGTGAGCAAGGAAATAGTAGTTGGAGAAGAATGTAAGGAAATGCAAGATTACTAATATTGGTAGGACACTGGAAAAATTGATTCATTTTGAATGATAAGAAATAAGCAAGAAGAAAACATATAGATCTGGATATGCTTTTACACAAAACACAGAAATTAATTTTGGTGCAATTTTAACCTTTTATTGAAGCTTTTGAGTATATGGTAAATGTACCCTTGCCGAGTAAATTTAGGAGGCTTTGGTGAGACAATGCCTTAGAACACTATTTATAATTTGATTTTCATATGAAAGGAGCAAATACCGAGGGTGCTGGTAAATCGGTATTCAACCTGTAAATATGTTTGCTTTAAATCAGCGTTGCACTTAACAGAAATGGCTACGGATTGCGATCTTTGAAAGCTAATACATTTATCAGTTTGAGCAGCAGACTTACATGGAAGGAGAAATGGAAACAGAAGAAAATGCTCACTGTTAACATTGACAGCAATGGACATCAAATAAACTCATGAAGGTAGCAGCAATCACATTTGATGCATGCTTGATATATAGTTTATGTCCAATTGTATTATATTGCACTGGTGAAGCAAGGTCTCCTTGAGACAAAACATCATTCTTTTTCTCCCGCTACACCAGTGATATTGACAGTATCTGCATAATTTCACCATTATTTATCATAAAAAATACATGGTGTCACTTCAGCATTTCTTCTGATGGAATAAAACATTGTCAGTTTTTCAAGAACTTTTGCATACACCTGACATGAGATGTTAAGACATGTGTTCAAATTACTGTAATATGTTACTTCAGAAGGTTAACTCATTATTAGGCTCACTGCTCCACCACATCTGTCACATCCACGATCACACTTGAGGCTCTGACACTGGTTATGCCTGCTGCTTTTTTTCTAATTTAATCTATAGTCATATTCCTTTGCATTGATTCACAAGACTGTCTTCTCTTCACGTGAAACGAACAACTTCAGGCCAATTTTCATATTTGTAACCAGGTATGCATCAGCTCCCAAATTATTCCTTACAGGATAAAAAAATATATGAAAATCTGAATCTAAGAAACTGGAACAGAAATAGGACAATTGGACCTTCAAGTTTCAAGCTTGCTCTGTCATGGATAGATACAATGCATAGAAAGGCCTTTCAGCCCATTAAAAACATAGAAGATAGGTGCAGTAGTAGGCCATTCGGCCCTTCGAGCCAGCACCGCCACTCAATGTGATCATGGTGATCATCTAAAACCAGTATCTTGTTCCTGCTTTCTTACCATATCCCTTGATTCAGTAAGCCCTAAGAGCTATATGTAACTCTCTCTTGAATACATCCAGTGAATTGGCCTCCACTGCTTTCTGTGGCAGAGATTTCCACGGATTCATAACTCTGTGTGAAAAACTTTCCTCACCTCAGTCCTAAATGGCCTACCCCTTATGCTTAAACTGTGACCCCTGGTTCTGGACTACCACAACATCGGGAACATTTTTCTTGCATCTGCATTGAGCTCATACCAACCATCAAGCACCCATTTGTTATGCTAATCCTACCATAGTCTATTTTATTCTCCTTCAAGTACCGCCGCAGATAACATCACTCATTACAACATATGAGAAGCAGTTCACAGTGATCAATTAACCAAAAGTTTTTACGATTTGGGAACAAACCAAAGGAGCAGCAGGGTGGCACAGTGATAGAGCTACAGCCTTACAGTGCTAACGACCCAGGTTTGATCCTCACCACAGGTGCTTGTCTGTACGAGTTTGTACGTTGTCCCCATGACCTGCGTGGGTTTTCTCCGAGATCTTCGGTTTCCTCCCACACTCTAAAGACGTATAGGTTTGTAGGTTAATTGGTTTGGTGTAAATGTAAAATAAATTGTCCCTAGTGTTGGTAGGGTAATGTTAATATGCAGGGATTGCTGGTCATTATAGAATCGGTGGGCCGAAGGACGTGTTTCTGTGCTGTATCATTAAATTATACTAAACTAAAAAATACTCAGAAGATACCCGAGTGGTCAAAGTGAAAAGTTGCAAATATCCCACAAACACCTCTGAGGCCTGGGTTGAACTTGGGCCATTGGATCAATGAAGACTCTGCTCTTTATTCAATAACTTTGGCTGCATAGTCCACTGAGATAGCAAATTCCAAAGCAACTCTCACCTCTGAGAGAAGAAATTCCACACTACATCCATCTGAAATGTCCACCCCAAGCTCTAAATATTCTCTGTAGAGGAAATATCCAACACTAAAGGAACTACAGATGCTGTTTACAATTTTTTAAAAAGGTGCTGGAGTAACACCATGGCTGTGGCAGCATCTATGGAGGACAAGGATGTTTCGGGTTGGCATTCTTCTTCAGGCTAATTGTAGTAGGAGGAACAAAGCTCTAAAAGAGGTGGGAGTGGGACAAAGCCTGGCAAGTGATTAAAAGTAACATTAGGAAATTTGCAGATTACACAAAGCTGGGTGGCAGTGTGAACTGTGGGGAGGATGCTGTGAGGATGCAGGGTGACTTGGACAGGTTGGGTGAGTGGGCAGATGCATGACAGATGCAGTTTAATGTGGATAAATGTGAGGTTATCCACTTTGGTGGCCAAAACAGGAAGGCAGATTATTATCTAAATGGCGTCAAGTTGGGAAAAGAGGAAGTACAATGAGAGCTGGCGGTCCTTATTCATCAGTCACTGAAATTAAGCATACAGGTACAGTTGGCAGTGAAGAAAGCTAATGGCTTGTGGGCCTTCATAACTAGAGGAGTTGAGTATCAGAGCAAAGAGGTCCTTCTGCAGTTGTACAGGGCCCTAGTAAGACCACACAATGGAGTATTGTGTGCAGTTTTGATCTCCAGATTTGAGGAAGGGCATTCTTGCTATTGAGGGAGTACAGCGTAGGTTCACAAGGTTAATTCCCGGGATGGTGGGACTATCATATGTTGATAAAATTGAGTGGCTAGGCTTGTATATTCTGGAATTTAGAAGATGAGAGGGTTTCTTATTGAAAAACATAAGACTATTAAGGGAATCGACACGCTAGAGGCTGGAAACATGTTCCCGATGTTGGGGGAGTCCAGAACCAGGGGCCACAATTTAAGAATAAGGGGTAAGCCATTTAGAACGGAGATGAGGAAAACCACCCAGGGAGTTGTGAATCTGTGGAATTCTCTGCCTCAGAAGGTAGTGGAGGCCAATTCTCTGGATGCTTTCAACAGAGAGTTAAATAGAGCTCAAAGATAGCAGAGTCAGGGGATATGGTGAGAAGGCAGGAACGGGGTACTGATTGTGGATGATCAGCCATGATCAAATTGAATCGCGGTGCTGGTTCGAAGGGCTGAATGGCCTACTACTGCACCTATTATCTACTGTCTAATAGAAACAGGTGAGGGCGGTTTTGGTTGGCAGATGGGTGGACAAAGGTAACAGATGATAAGAATACAAAAGGATGTACGAAGAGATGTGTGAAATATGAAGCCAAAGGAAGATGTATAGGTGGAATGCGATTGGGATGGGGAGGGAGTTGGGTGGAGGGGGGTGGAAGGGAGGTAGGATTGTGAAAGAAATGGATGCATACCTGGGCCGGGCATAGGGAAGAGATAGAGGGGGAAGAGGTGGAGCATAGATTCCGTGGCATTTTAGTATTACCTAAAATTGGAAAAGCCATCATTCATTCCATTTGTAAGCTATGTGTGGAATACAAGATGCTGTCTCTCCAGTTTGCACGTGGCTTCACACCAGCAATGGAAGTGGCCCTGTCCAGAAAGGTCAATTAGGAATGGGAATGGGAATGGGAATGATTAGTAACCATTTTAATTCCCCTTCCCACAAGGTCACCACTCATTCCTCAAAATCTCCCTCACCTGCTTTTCCCCTCATATCCACCCTACTCAATCAATCTGAAGAAGGGTCCCGACCCAAAACGCCACCTTTCCATTTCCTTCTCAGATGCTGCCTAACCCGCTGAGTTTCTCCAACTCGTTACATTTTGCCTAACATTCCATAGTCTAACTAATGACTTGCTACAACTGCGTGCTAACTTTTTGTTTTTCATGCAGAATTAGGTATTTGAAACATCAGGGATCTGGAGCATAGATTCCGTGGTATTTATGTGCACAGTTAAATTTTCTTTCGAAAGTGGCATATAGAGACAAATGGAAAACCATACAACTGTCAACATGTTATTGAAATTACATCACAATACCTCTGTAGCATTCATCTGGAATAGATTGCTACCTTGCAGATTCGTACCTTGAAAAACTCTTGTTGGGAAGTGGTGTAAGGATTTGGAAGAATGGGACCTAAAGTTTGGAGGATATGGATTAATCTGGAAATTATTTTATTTGTGTCTGAAATGCAGACACAAAATACGATTTCAGACTGACTTTACAATGTTGCAGACTTTAAGTCCTGCGGCCACCTAACATCTACTTTAACTTGGCTGATATTTGAAGGTAGGAAAACTTCATCTTTAAAAAAGGAATTTCCTATTTTTGCTCAATGAACGTTGCAGTATTTTTCAAATTAGCGATAAAATTGTCCCTTTCAAATCAAGTAGAACAGATTTAGAATTTCTCAGCAGAGATTCGCACAACTAAAAGGCTCGGAATTTCATAGGCATGCTGCTGCTGCTTTTTATATCAGTGAAGTACTCACAGAAATTGATTACTTTTTTTGTGAGTGGGATGCAATTGGGACAATTTTGCAGCATTCTGAATATTTAAGTAGGCTCTTTCTGTCAAAAATCAAATCATTTCATTTCCATTAGCAAAAAAAAACTGCTGGAAGAGCTTGGTGTGGCATCTAAAGATTCTTGTGTCTCCATGTAATTTCTATGTTAGATATGCGATAAATAATGCATTTCCCCATGCATCGTTCCTTCAGAAGGATGCATTAGAAATTAGATCACATTGTTCCTACATCAGTCTGTTGTTAAATAAAGTGATTTCATTGTACTACCGTTAGAGTGGACCACTCTAATGAGATCACCCCTCTTGCTTCTACACTCCATAGGCCCAGTCTGTTTAATCTCTCCTCATACAACAAACCTGAATAAACGTGTTACTTAATTTTAAAATATCTGATGATAGTAATGCAGCTTAGAGCATCCTTTTTAGTTGCATCTTATCTGATGAGGGTATGGGTTCTTCAAATATCATTCTACAGTTTCGAATAATTTTGAAAAAAATTACCTAAAGCTAACAACTATTTATCCTGACTGAGTACACGACAAGAAGATATTTACAATAATTGTCATATGTTGTTACATATCTTCTATATATACTAGACCAAGTGGGACCCATTGGGTCCCGTTCCCCTAATGCAATATTCCAACACTCACCCGTTCACCCACCGCAACCCGTTTCCACAACTGACCCGTTCCCCCAACGCTACCCATTTCCCCAATGCAATATTCCACCACTCACCTATTGCCCCCAACTGCGCAGGTCCGGATCATTTCCCCTCATCCCCCAACACTCCCTCCCTCTCTTCTTCACCACACCACAGGACAATTGTGAGTAAGGGGGTCCAAAAATTGTAGCGCTACCGTGTACCATTTTGGCGTAATTTTAGGATCTCACTCACTCACTCACACACAGACAGACAGACAAACAAACACGATGAGAGTTTTAGTAATATATAGATATTACTAAAACTCTCATCTTGTTTGTTTCTATGTGTGTGATTCTGTCTGCATGTGTGGATGTCTGGGTATGTGATCCTGAAATTACACCAAAACGGTACACGAAAGTGTTACAATTTTTGGGCCACCTTCCTCACAATTGTCCTGTGGTGTAGTGTACCAAGTCTTGTTCAGATTGATGGTATATTTTACAAGTTAGTCATATTTTTAACTTTACAAAATCCAGTTTGAGAAGTTACAGTGGCAGTTAGCAGCTGTGACATAACAATTGGATCTCATTTACATAAATTGCCGACTTGCTGGCCCTGCCCATTACAATGTTGTAAATCACAGGGCACTGAGTCCTGGCAACAAGTGCGATTGGATTTTTGCATTGGGGAACAGGTTGCATTGGGGGACCAGGCCTCCCGTAGGGGCTATGGGTGAGTGGTAGAATCTTGCGTTGGCGGAACGGGTTGCATTGGGGGACCAGGCCTCGCATGTGACACGGACGCAACGGATCCCACTTGATCGAGTATGTTATGAAATGTTTCTACTTTATGTCAGAATTACATGCTTCAAGATGTTGAATAAATGCACCAGCTAGTCCTGATTTTATGAAGACCTGGACTATACATCAATATATTCTATACCATTCCAATTTCTTCTTATGCATTGAGGGCCTGATGAGTCCCTATAGTAACTAATAACAGCCACTTGAACTACCTCTTAAAATCTCGATTTGCCATGATCTAATGCTGATTCAATCTTAAAATGAACTGCATCCAGCTTGATAATTGAGCAATCCAGACTATCATAATAATGTTGATATGTTGCCACTTGCAGTCATTTAAAAACAATTATTAATGCATTTGATTCTTCGAGGCAAAGTATCAGCTGAAACATCAATACATATAACAAGGTCAAGCAAGCTGCTAAGCAGCTGCCAGATCGCGTATCTTTGAGCTATTTGATGGCATTGTATGTGATGTGATTTCTAACTTTGTCAGTTTGGCAACAATATGTCTCAAAGTGGCAAAATGAGGAATAATTGAACCATTAATGTGTACTAGCTGAATTAGTGAAAATCTAGTAGCAGTATAACCTTAACACAAATTAAGAAAAAAACCTATAAATTACTTATATTATGTGCAAGAACTTCAAGGATTCATTATGTTTTTGTGATGGTTGCACAGGTTTACGGCTTCAATAAAATAGCAGGAAGCAAAATGTCAAACATGCATGCCGAGCATTTGCTTTTCCATAACTCCAGCTACGTTTTTGTTTCACTGCAGTATCATATTATCAATACTTATTTTCTGCATGGCATGTTTCCCTCCTGGCTTTTTATTCCCCCCCCCCCCCCCCCCCCCCCCCCCCCCCCCCCCCCAAAAAAAATGTCTGTGTCTTTGGTGTGTATCATCACACAAGCATGTCAAATAGTAGTTCGAATACTGATGCTGATTTTCGATTTTTCTTGGTGTGTTTTTTTTCACTCCTGAGCATACAGACAATGTAGTCCTGAGAGATCATACAGAACATATCCAATTTTTCTTTTATCTCCATCTTTTGATGGCTGTCTACTGCTGTTGATGTGAATTTTTTTATCATATTCACTGAATGTAGTTGATGGTTTTATTCTGCTTTAAGATATCTGGAAGTCTGCAAAGCAGATAAAGTATCAAAGAAGGAAGATGTCAAAGCCACATACATTGGAATATACACATCTTTCCCATGTTTTAATTGTCTTGCTTGATTCAATTGTCTGTATTTTTCATTTCCAAGGTATGCATTTGCTTTCATCTGTTTTGTCATTAATGTTTCTCTGTTATCCAGATGTGTTCATATGCTCTTCTATACTCAAACAATTGATGATTTGGATCATTCAATTACTTGCCTAGACATTTATTCAGAAACTGGATCATGATTTATTCAGGTTCCCAGGTTAGTTCAAATCATTCTAATCAGCTGCGAAATAAAAACTTCAGGGTACTCGTATATAAAGAAAACATACTGTGTTATGTTACTTGAGTCAAAGCATTTTTTTTTTGGAACAAAGACCTGCCAGGGCAATCAGTAAACCTTACAAATCACAAATTAATGTCATGAATTGGATGCATCTTGGTAAAATTTACATTAAAAGCTGAGTCTCACATTGCAAGTTGACACAAGAGGTACCCCGAGTGAAAGACTCATGGTTGTGTACGAGATTGCAAATGTATGATCAAGAGTTTAACCGAGTTCCCACGGGTATAACAAGTTTGCCGTTTACTTGTAATTTCTGCGATGTTCCAAGTTCGTCTCCCGAGTTACTCTTGAGCCAATCCTGATTGAAGGTTTGTTTTAATAAGCAACAGTGTTATGTTTTAATAAGCAACAGTGTTAAAGAAGACCTCTCCATCCTGTGACTTTGTTTTAAAGATAGAATTCAGCGCGGCCACATCTATTGATGTGACCTACAAAGGGAAAATGTGCACCTTCCAGTGCCAGAGCAGTTTACTTATGATTTGTTTGAAACACACAGGTTTGATATGTTTTAATTGAATTTACTGCCATGTCTACACACTGCGGGGAGACGGGAGATTAAATCTTTGAAAATGTGGACGGATGTGCACATCAGATTGTTGGGAGACGGAGCTCAGGGTTTGCCTGCTGAGCTGCTTTGGTGGCCAGGCATGAGTTGAGGTGGAGAGAGGTTGTCATTAATCTGTCTGGGGTGACATGACTCTTCGGTTAGGCTGGGATCATTCTCTGCGGGATGATCTTAGTGAAGGAGACAAGTGTAGGAAAGGTGTACTGACTGTGTGGGTAGACACTTTGGAAGTGATTGCCCACCAGTCTCAAAAGCCGCTGTGTCTCCCTGTCCCTGGGATAGCAGGGGGCGATCAAACAGCACAATATCCCCTCCCCCTCCACGGCAACACAATGGGCAACGATCCCAAGGCTTTAGCGTCAGGAACAGCGGGCAGGCGACAATCACCTGCCATAACGCGAGAGAGATCATGCACTGTTGTAGGTCTCCTTTGCACGTCGGTGTTTCTGTCTTTCTCCACTCAATCAATAGTCATCAATGTCATGGCCCCTATTTCTGTCACCACCCCCAGACACAACATACACATTTTACATAAACATCTCGCTGTGATGGAAGGCCAAAAAAACTTTTCCCCCCCCTGCACTCCCCCCCCCCCCCCCGATGTCAGAGTCAAAGTCAAAGCCCCTGGCTGGCGATGGCGATTGTTTCGCGGCCATTAAAGCCACGCCGGGTGATGCAAGGTCGCACACCGGGTCTTGGTGTTAGAACCCCCGGCGTCCCCGTTGGCCCTATCTGCACCACCCCCACGGGGGCTTTGCCACTGTGACCCCTTCCCTTCACCAGCTCGGTGCCCATGCCAGGGCAGGTCTTTGCCTGTCTTCCCCGGGGCAGTCGCTCCCCCGGGGCAGTCGCTCAGTTTCCCAGGGGTCGGGACGGGACGGGACTGGAGTTGGGAGATAAAGGTGGGGGGAGATGGGTGGGTTAGGTGAGCAGGAGAGTGGGGTTGTTTGCAGTTGCAGAGGGAGGGGGCAAGGGTGGTACAGTACCCAGTCTCAGCTCCTGTCCAGTTACTCATGTCTATCCTGTCATGAGTAATGTGTGAGCCTGCAGCCCTTCACCTCCATCCCCCTCCCCTCAGTCCAACACCGAGATCCTGCTGAAGATGGGCAGCGGCCGGCTGGATGAAGTGGCAGCGGGTTCCGTAGGGGCAGAAGCTGGTGCAAGGTACGTCTTGTTCTTGGGGTGGCGGATGAGGGGGCGCAGCTCGGGCTGTGGGCGAACTGCCACTTGTCGCTATAGCGGCCCATCGGGGAGCGGGTTCCTCTGGAGTTGGAGCGGGGCTGGGGGTTGGTGTCCCATTGGTCCTGGCATCTCCGGCCACCCCCCTGGACAGGAGCTGAGACTGGGAACTGTACCGCCCTTGCCCCCACCCTCTGCAACTGCAAACAACCCCACTCTCCTGCTCACCTAACCCACCCATCTCCCCCCCCCCCCCACCTTTCCCTCCCAACTCCAGTCCCGTCCCGACCCCTTTGGAAACTGAAGGGAGCGACTGCCCCGGGGCGACTGGCACTGACCTGCTGGCATCGCCGACGTGAAGACAGTGCAAAGCCCCCGCGCCGGTGCAATGGGCGGGGAGCTGGAGAGGGGAGGGAAGGGGTCACACACATGGCCGGGAAGCAGAGGGGTGTAGGTGGGGGTGGTGACAGATAGGGCCAACAATGAGTGGAGAAAGACAGAAACACTGACGTACAAAGGAGACCTACAACAGCGCATGATCTCTCTCGCATTATGGCAGGTGATTGTCGCTAGGAAACTGAAGGGAGCACCAATCTGCTGCTGCCTGCCCACTGAGTTAAAGAGTTCCCACGGTAGACTCATGATACACTAAGGTAAACGCACGGGCCACTACGTTCTTACAACGAGTTAAAATGTTTCAATTCTTAACCACAAGAGTAAATTTTACTCGTGGAAAACTTTAAACATGTTTGATTTTTTTCAAGAGTTGACAAGTTTCACGGGCACCTGCAGTTAGCGCCACAAGTCTCTAAGTTGCATCCACGAGTTCCGCACGTTAGTCGTACGTTATTACCACGAGTTTTAACTCGGGGTACCTCTTGTGTCAACTCGCAACGTGAGACTCAGCTTTCACAGGAAGAAAGTAGTTGAATTTTGATTTTGTGCACAGTTTTGGTCTCCTAATTTGAGGAAGGACATCCTTGTGATTGAGGCAGTGCAGAGTAGGTTCACGAGATTGATCCCTGGGATGGCAGGACTGTTATATGAGGAAAGATTGAAAAGACTAGGCTGTATTCACTGGAGTTTAGAAGAGTGAGGGGGTTCTTATAGAAACATATAACATTATAAAAGGACTGGGCAAGCTAGATGCAGGAAAAATGTTCCCAATGTTGGGCGAGTCCAGAACCAGGGGCCACAGTCATAGAATAAAGGATAGGTCATTTAAGACTGAGGTGAGAAAATACTTTTTCACCCAGAGAATTGTGAATTTATGGAATTCCCTGCCACAGAGGACAGTGGAGGCCAAATCACTGGATGGATTTAAGAGAGAGTTAGATGGAGCGCTAGTGGCTAGTGAAGTCAATGGATATGGGGAGAAGGCAGGCACGGGTTATTGATAGGGGACGATCAGCCATGATCACAATGAATGGCAGTGCTGGCTCGAAGGGCCGAATGGCCTCCTCCGGCATCTATTTTCTATGCTTCTATGTTTCTATGAATGCTGTGTGGAAACGTGTGTTGTTTGCAACATACTGCTTTAAAGCAGTGAAATCATAATTTGCTTGGCCACCAAGAGCAATGGGACAAACTTTCATTCAGCTAAAGCTGTTCCTCACTCCCAGAACTGACCATGAGACCAGATGATATGATAGTGGCTTTTACATACAGGATGGCGTTTAAGATACGTGGAAGTGCAAGAAATAGAGTGATATGGATCATGTATAGGCAGATGATATCCGTTTGACTTGCCGTCATGTTCGGTGCTAACATTCCTGTGCTTTACCGCTGTACTGTTCTGTTTGATGTGGTTTAGCAGTTAGTCATAACGTGCTGTTGCTTTTCTGGACTCTGGTTCAGGTTGTGCTCAATATCTCAATAGACGCTTAGTCACATTAATTCAAAATTAATCACCTGCACTTGCAGGTCAGTTCCTGTTTGGAGTCTCCTGCTATTGTTGCAATTACTTTAACATTAGGTTCAATTAGTTTAAATTCAGTCTATTAGCATGGATCAGGACACACCATTTTGGATTCAATTAATTTTAGTCACTGGTCTTATATCCTAAAGACGGTAGAAAGTAATGATATCCAACATCATCTTCTGTTGCAAATCCATGAGGATTTCAGCTTGTCCTTCTGAGTCCATCCAACAGATTTTTAGTTGCTGATGATTTGAGATCCTACACATCACACAGACTCCATCATTTCCTTTCAGAAAGAGGGCTAATGGTCAGAAGGATTTCCTTTTATCGGCATATTTTGCTTTCTTAGACTGGATAAGCTCCAAAAAGTGGCAAAGAAAACACTTGACCCTTACATTCCTTGTGGAACGACACCACCACTGTTGGTATACACACTGAAGAATATGAACACCTGTCCCATCCATCCCAACTCAGCGCAGACTAGTGCAGCTCCCTCCGCTCATTGCAATATAGATCCACGCAAGAAACCATGTGCGTTCCCAATCAGCATCTGAGCAGAAAACCTCTATCATTGATTATTTTAATGTATCCTACTGGGAAGCAGTTAAAGAGTCATACAGCGTATAATCAGCCCCATGGCCCAACTTGCCCACACCGACCATCTACACTAGTCCCATTTGCCTGGGTTTGGCCCATATCCATCTAAATCTGTCCCATCCATGTACCTGTCTTATGCCCCTGTCCCACTTAGGAAACCTGCACGGAAACCTCTGGCGACCTTGCGCCCCACCCAAGGTTTCCATGAGTCGCCAGGGGTTTTGGTCACTTGCCTGGAAAGCCTCGACCAGAGCGTGAGCTGCATCTACTGACCAAAGATCCTATAGGATCTTTGCTACCAACCGTGCATGCACACACACACACACACACACACACACACACACACACACACACACACACACACACACACACACACACACACACACACACCACACACACACACACACACACACACACACACACACACACACACATCGCAAATGTGGGGGCCAGGGACAGCGGAGGAGCGCTGTCTGCGCAATGAAGAGGAAGGTAAATGGCTGCCACAGAGCACAATAAGTCCTTTAGAGAGCGCAGGAGGGAGGGAGAGAAGGGGAGAGAAGGACAAGGGGTCACAGCTTAAGGATAAAGGGGAAATCCTTTAAAACCGAGATGAGAAGAACTTTTTTCACACAGAGAGTGGTAAATCTCTGGAACTCTCTGCCACAGGGGGTAGTTGAGGCCACAGTTCATTGGCTATATTTAAGAGGGAGTTAGATGTGGCCCTTGTGGCTAAGGGGATCAGGGAGGTATGGAGAGAAGGCAGGTACAGGATACTGAGTTGGATGAGAAGCCATGATCATATTGAATGGCAGTGCAGGCTCGAAGGGCCGAATGGCCTACTCCTGCACCTAATTTCTATGTTTCTATATTTCTATGTTTCTATGAGAAGGAGAGAGAGAAGGGGAAGAGCGGGGGAGAGAGAGCAGGGGAGAGAGAAGGGGAGAGAAGGGGAGAGAGGGGAGGGGGAGAGAGAAGGGGAGAGAGAACGAGAGGAAGGGGAGAGAAGGGGAGAGAGAAGGGGAAGAGAAGGGGAGAGAGAATGGGAGAGAAGGGGAGAGAAGGGGAGAGAAGGGGAGAGAGAGAGGAGAGGGGGAGAGAAGGGGGGAGAAGGGGAGAAGGAGTGGAGACAGTTTTAAGAAGTTTAATAAAGTTAGTGGGCATTTTACCTTCCGGCGGATCTTGTAGGACCTGAAAACCAAAGATCCTGCAGGATCTTTGCTGAAAACTCCAATGAGCCAATCAAAATGGCCGGTCAGCGAAGGAGATTGCCTTCGACTGCCTGTAAGTAAATAGCGACCCCACTCCACTGGCTTCGACCAAACGGCAACAAATATTTAGTCGAGGCTGGTTTTGGTTTTGTTGAAATAATCACATAGGAGCGATCCTTCTCTCCCCAATAAAATTGAAGAATACAATATACAAGAAAAATCCGATTATCCATAGCACAATACGAATTTGGAGAAATAAAATTTACTCTTAAATTAAGAAACCTATCGCTTCTCTCCCCTATAGCTAATAATCCGTCATTTAAACCATCTATTATCGACAAAACGTTCACTCACTGGGAAAGAATAGGAATTAAAACATTTGGAGATATGTATGAAATGGGAAACCTTTTATCGTTCCAAAAATTACAACTCAAATACAATTTGAAAAGTAATCAATATTTTAGATACCTTCCAATTCGAGATAATTTGAAAAAAAATACATAAAGATACCAAACTCTGACGTCAGATCTATTAGATGAAGGCATGAACAGAAAGGCTGAATTAAATAACTTAATAGTATACTTGTATAATATAATTCTAAATATAGATACTATCATCAGATGCAATAAGAAGAGAGTGGGAACATGAACTAACTACAAACATTTCGAAAGACAGATGGGATAGATATCTGCTATATGTACATAAATGCTCAATTAATGTAAGACATATCCTAATCCAATTCAAAATTTTACATAGACTATAATACTCGAAAACCAAACTGAATAAAATGTTTCCAAATGTTTCCCCCATCTGTGATAAATGTTTATCTCAAGAAGCAACTATAGCACACTCCTTCCTCTCCTGCATAAAACTCCATAAATTTTGGAAATAAATCTTTGAAATCGTCACAAAACTATTTAAAAATAAAATTGGACCCCAAAACAGAATTGATTATTTTCGGAACAATGGAAGCCTGCTCTGAACTAACTTCATTTCAAAATTGTTTCCTTAACTATGGCTTGATTACGGCAAAAAAACTTATACTCAAATTTTGGAAAAATGCACCCACCCCAACGCTTAAAATGTGGATCACAAGCATGTCTGAAACGTTACATCTCGAAGATATGAGATTCGTCCCAGCAGGAAAATCAGAGCAATTCTTAAAGATATGGTCTCCTTTCATCGATTTATTACAAGTATAATATGGTGCAACATAACTCTGGAAACTAACCGTTTCAGAACTGGGTGAGGGGTGTGGAAAGATATGAAGTAGGTATATCCCTTTTCTTTTCTTTTCTTTCTTTTTTCCTTTTTTTTAACATCTTTATGGGTTCTTTCTCTCTATCCTTCCACAAACTATCAAGTGTTAACTCCTGGAGTGGTACTCCAGGGGTTTACACATCACTACTTTCCTTACTCTTTTCTTTTCTCTCTTTTTCTTTCTTCTGTTATGTCTCTATTGTTAAATTAAAAACAAGAAGTTGTACACAAAATGTATTCTGTTATATGTCACGGTTTATACTACTGTATATTGCTTCTAATAAAAATATTAATAAAAATAAATAAAGAAATAAAATAAATAATCGCAGGAACATAGAAGAAGCCTCGACTACGCGGAAACCACTTTCCACCATTAGAGAGAGTGACCAAAACCTCCGGGAACCTCACGGAAACCTCCGGGAACCTCACGAAAACCTTGGGTGGGGCGCAAGGTCTGCAGAGGTTTCCGTTCAGGTTTCCTAAGTGGGACAGGGGCATAATTGTTATTTAAATGTTGCAATAGTCTCTGCCTCAACTACCTTCTCTGGTAGCCCATTCCATACAGCCGCCATCCCTTTGTTTGAAAAAGTTACCCCTCAGATTCTTATTAAATCTTTCCCCCTGATCTTTCTACAACATCGATATTACTGTTCTTGCTGTCGTGATTTTTATGTGATTTTGTATATGCTAGTGGAAGTATATGAATAATGTGTCATGGTATGCTAGACTACTATCACATGATGAAGTTTCTTTGGAATTTCATTTTCAAAGATGCAGGTTAGGTCGTCCTCAAAAAATGTCATGATGAGGCCAGTTCTCCTTGTTCAGCCTGGCTAAAGAAATGGTGGATCTAGGAATTAAACCAGAGAACAGTGGAGCACAGACCCTTTGGTCCAAAATGTTCATAAACTAATCTTCTCTGCCTGCACGTGGACCATATCCCTCCATTCCCTACAGATGTCTATCTAAAAGCTTCTTAAACATCACAATTGTAACTGCTTCCACCACCCTAGATAGCAGCAACTCTCTGTGCAAAAAAAAAACTTGCACTGCACATCTTCTTTAAATTTTACCCCTTTCACCTGAAAGTTATACCCTCTAGTCTTTGATATTTCTGCCCTGGGAAAAAAAGGTTCTGACTATCCACCCACGTATGCTTTCATTATTTTATATACTATAATTTTCAGACAATTTCAACCTTGGTACTCTCTGGCTCCGGGACTACGTGACTGGAGGAAGTTTCAATTCATATGTACATCGTTATCTCCCCTATCATAAATCTGGACTGAAAGCTTTAACCTGACCTATTCAAGTAATTTATTGCAATTCTGGCTGCTGTATGCTAAAAGCATGCTGGTAGACCAGGGTTTCATTATTAGTTAATTATGAACTAATTGATGTTAGTTGATGTTGAATTCATACAAATGAATCAAATAATGAACAAGCTATCCAAAGAGCCATAATTCTGCATATGTGTTAATTTATCCTTTTACTTAATGAAATTAACACCCATTCAGCAGTGCTGAAGTGTTCTTTATCACTGTTAAAATCGCCCAGCAAATTTGTAAGACTTCAAGTATCTCTGTAGTTTCCAGTTTTTATTTACTTTAAATCTGGATAGACCCTTACAGAACCAGGGGGTAATTGACCTTTTGAAAAATTAATGACACTCAGTTGTATACCTCTATTTTCTTCACCTTTGACCAGATAAATTCTTCATACTCAAGTGCTTGTCAAGGTTCTATTAATATTACCTAGAAGCCTATGTTCTATCACCTTTAACATAAATAATCCCATATCACACAGCTCAGTAAAACAATCTGCCTTCTCTCCCATCAGATCTTTTTCCAGTAATCTAAGATTTATGAGTACTGTGTTTACCGACCTGTTGTGCTGCTCAAGTAAGATTTTCATTGTTCTGCTTTGGTACCCATGACAATTAAACACTCTCGGCTCTCGTGATTCTTGACACTGGTTATTGACAATTCTGCTTGAAGGATAGTTCACTCCATCTACTCTAACAAAACCTCACATCATCTTGAAAACTACTTAAAGATTATTTCTTATTCCCTATTTCAGGGAGAATATTCCCACTTTTCCAACTTCCCACATCATAATCAACATCCAAAAAAGAATCTATGGAGCAAGACTGACATTTAATGTAATTTGCATTGGCAACTAGATTCATAAAAGTCAGATTTGGATATATTGAATTGGTCCGAAGAAGTATCTCGACCCGAAATGTCACCTACTCCTTTTCTCCAAATATACTGTCTGACCCGGTGAGTTTTATGTCTGTCTGTCTGTCTATTTATCTATTACTAAAACTCTCATCTTGACCATTTCCTCTGCGTTGTAATTAAATTTGCGCAAAAATGATCCCACATAGTGCTACGATTTTTCGCCACCCTTACCATTCTCCTCTGCTGCAAGTCAAATAACTTTTGTTCCGATCGGTGAAATAGTACAAAAGTTATGAAGGTTTTGAAGGTTCCCCCTCCCCACAGCCCCCCCCCCCCCAAACCTCCCCCCCTCCCACACACACCACCCCCCCCCCCACACCCCTCCTCCACACCCACCCTCACAATCCCTCACCCCTGGGTTGTGTTGGGGGGGGACCAGACCTCCCATGTGACTGGGACCCTAAGTGGGACCCAACAGGACCCCAACGGGTCCCACTTAGGGTCTTCTATATAAACATTTATCCAGCAGTACATCCAAATTAATGTCTCAATTTGCTTCAGTGTAGTGGGCACAGACAGTATGTATTCTTTAACCTCATCATTAACTACCATACCACAGAAGGTTATTTTATATTTTCATGATGTTAGGATCCTAACCCGCTTTACAGCCAATGAAGTGCTCGTTTAAGTATTAATACTGATATAATGTATGCAACATAGCATTCAATTTGCATTCAAAAAAAGCTCCTAAATAGCAATGTAATGGTGATCTGATAATTTGTTTTAGTCATTATCACTGAGAGATAAATATTGACCAGGATTGCATTATGTTACTTAAAGAGCAAACAGACTGTTGCCAAACAATGATTCTGCAAAAATAGCAGAATTCTTAAGAGATTTCAATCGATTAGTGTATTGAATTTTGCCACTGGAATATTTCTGTAAGCCTCTTACTTCTTCAGTCCTTTAGTATATTCTATTTCTACCAAGCTGGTCTCTGCCCTTTTCCTGCAGCCACTTATTCCCAGGAGGATCAAGCTCATTGGACATCAATCATAATTTTGTATGAGAACATTGAGTCTGACCAGCAGACAGACATTATCATAATCAAATATATTCTCACCTAATGGCCACACAATTTAGGGAAGCACAGTGGCTCAGCGGTAGAGTTACTGCCTTACAGCGCCAGCACATTCGATCCTGACAACGTGCGCTGTCTGTATGGAGTTTGCACATTCTCACTGCGACTTCATGGGTTTTCTCCAGGTGCTCTGGTGCAAAGACATGCAGGTTTGTAGGTCAATTGGTTTCTGTAAATTGACTGTTAATTTACTTCTGTAAATTGTCCCTAAAATGAAGGATAGAACTAGTGTATGGAGTGATTATTGGTCAGTGCAGACTCAGTGGGCCGAAGGGCCTGTTTCTCTGCTGCATTGCTAAATTCGAAGCTAAAGTTCTCTTGGTGGTCATTTCGTAAAAAACTAAAAGGGAGTCATATTTTCCCTTCTTCTAGAGAACACAAGCACCAGCAAAGTCCTTCCGTTCTCTGCGTGACTGCTTTCAGTTCAGTAAAATGACATATAACCACAAATGGGTTTTGGCCATTCGGAAAAATCCATGAGGAAATTCCTGGCAAATGATGGCAGAGATCAGATCATTCCTTACAAACCTATGATCAAACCTACATTCAAATTTGAGTGTTTTCTGGACCATGTACTTCAGTAACACACCACTTGTAAATCATTGTAGTTTAGGGAGAGTATTGATCCCGCAGGCTGGTTAAATGGAAGAAAACGGTGAGATCAAGAAATTCCTTACATCATGGAAGGTACTGTCAAATCAATGCAGCTGGAAACTGAATTAGAAAAGTTAAATAATAAACTAACAGTGACATGCTTTCTATCTTTGTAGCCCACAGGCTGCTAAAACATTGACAGGATCTCACAAGTGAACATAGGCCTAAATGTGCAGGAACATTGTTCTGGTCAGAAAGTGAACAAAAGTATAAAAGGATCAAACAGCCATTGTTCACAGTAGAAATGTAGAAAGTACTTTCACCTCTGCATGACCTCCAAAATCTGTGATTATTTTAGAGTGTGACCATTAGTTTGGAAGGTGTTTGCAATGGATCATTGGATAGAACATGGAAGCATTGAAATAGCATCTTCTACAGCAAACAGAGCCATTGTATTGGTAATGAAAAGGATTTGCATGTGTTGTCTTAAATGTTCTTCAGGAAATTGCAATAAACAGCGGCAAAACTACCGACAGGCCTGCAACAATTTATACTTTGTGTGTACCTAATTTGTATCTTTTCCTTTGTTTAAATTGTTGAAACAACTAAATACATTTTATTCACACTCAAAAAAGATGGTGTTAGATCAATTTGGAAACAAATGTGAAAGATCACCAATCTAAATGTAGCTACCCAGGAATCTAGATCTTAAAGCAGGTAGGTTGTGGGTGGAGAGAGGTAAAGGGTTTGATGGATGTAGCCTACACAATTATGGCAGATTCCCTCTTTCACTAATTTATTATATCTGAGATATAATAGAAAGTATTTTGAAGATAGACACAAAAAGCTGGAGTAACACAGCGGACCAGGTAGCATCTCTGGAAAGAAGAAATGGGTGATGTTTCAGCATCAGCAAGATCACACAACATTGATGCAGAGGAGATAATGGGGGTGTTTAGCTCATCGAAACAGAAATCTCCCAATGCCACCATGTGTTATTTGTCACGTCGGATGTGGGCCTGCAAGAATAGAACAGTCAACTACCTTGATAATAATAATAATATATATATTTTTTTATGGGCGCCTTTCAAGAGTCTCAAGGACACCTTACAAAAATTTAGCAAGTAGAGGAAAAACATGTAAGCGGAATGAATTAAACAGTAGAGACATGACTAGTACACAAAGTAAAGACAGAATTCAATTCAAAACACAATATGAGGCAATTAATGCACAGATGAAAAGGGAGGGGGACGTGGGGCTAAGGATAGGCAGAGGTGAAGAGATGGGTCTTGAGGCGGGACTGGAAGATGGTGAGAGACACGGAGTTCCAGAGCCTGGAAGTTGCCCTGGAGAAGGCTCTGTCCCCAAAACTGCGGAGGTTGGACTTGTGGATGGAGAGGAGACCTGCTGATGTGGATCTGAGGGACCGTGAGGGTTGGTAGAGGGAGAGGAGGTCAGTGAGATATGGGGGGCCAGATGGTGGAGGGCTTTGTAGGTGAGGACCAGGATGTTGTAGGTGATCCGGTGGGAGATGGGAAGCCAGTGAAGTTGTTTGAGGACTGGAGTGATGTGATGCCAGGGTTTGGTGTGGGTGATGAGTCGGGCGGCTGCGTTCTGGACCAGTTGGAGTTGGTTGATGTAGGTGGAGCTGATGCCAAGGAGAAGTGTGTTGTAGTAGTCCAGTCGGGAGGAGATGAAGGCATGGATGAGTCTTTCAGCAGCAGGCGGTGTGAGAGAGGGTCTGATTTTGGCGATGTTGCGGAGGTGAAAGAAGGAGGTTTTAATTAATGTGAGGCTCAAGGGAGAGGGTGGAATCAAAGATCACGCCAAGGTTGCGGGCCTGGGGAGATGGGGACACAGTGGTGCCGTCGATGGTGAGAGTGGGGTTATTGATTTTGCTGAGTGTGGATTTGGAGCCTATGAGGAGGAATTCTGTTTTATCGCAGTTGAATTTGAGGAAGTTATGTTGCATCCAGGTTTTTATAGCTGACAAACAGGTGTTGATATGGGAGAGGGGGGGGGGGGGGGGGGGGTTGTGGGGGGATTTGGTGCCGAGGTAGATCTGGGTGTCATTGATAATTTTGAGGAGCAAGGTAGAGAGAAGGTGCTCTGTAAGGCTGTGACATAGGGGAGAGTGCAGAGGAACAGACGGAAGAAAAAGCAGAAGGAATTGAGAGCAGAAATCATCAAGTGACAGAAAGACAAGGAGTATGCTCGGGTCATGAAAGAGAGGAAAAAACTGGGAAAAAAATTGAAAGAGACTGATTTAAACAGCATTCGCAGAGATTATCCAAATTTGGACTACTCCAAATGTGATGATCTACAGGACATTCTTAATGGGAAAGTAATGGGCAGAAAGGCATGTCATGCGTGGTTTGAAGAGCAAAAACTTGTAGTTTACAAATACCAAAATTGAAAAGTTGAGGAAAAACAAGGTGTACAGAGTTGCTTATTGATTGCAATCTGAGGAGGATGATGATGCTACTGATTATGATATGCCAATGTACCAGCTAGCAACTGATCTTCTCCATAAAGACTTGGTCTATTGCTAGAATTTGTCATTTATTTACCGATCTGTATATAATACAATAATATTAAAGTTCTGATCTTGAGAATATCACATTTTTGAATTTTCAAGGCAGTCTGGGTGTTTATTACTATTTCCGTCACAACGGTCAATTTTGTAATTAGCTACAATTAGTTAACTAACTAATTATATGCTTTAATTTCAGGTCATCCAAGTAAGATGTTTCATATTTGTTTCAGAATGCTTCAATCTATAATAACTGAAAATTTCATTCAGTTCACAGTTTAAGGATAAAGGGGAAATCTTTTAGGACCGAGATGAGGAAAACTTTTTTCACACAGAGTGGTGAATCTCTGGAATTCTCTACCGCAGAAGGTAGTTGAGGCCAGTTCATTGGCTATATTTAAGAGGGAGTTAGATATGGCCCTTGTGGCTAAAGGGATCAGAGGGTATGGAGAGAAGGCAGGAATAGGATACTGAGTTGGATGATCAGCCATGATCATATTGAATGGCGGTGCAGGCTCGAAGGGCCGAATGTCCTTCTCCTGCACCTATTTTCTATGTTTCTATGTTCTTGTAATTTCTAAGAAAGTTATGGGCTTTTGACTGTTCTCAATCACAGGTTTTGTGTTAAGTCGCTGGAAAAGCAATAGGGAACAAGATGCTAATTTTCTGAGTATGAAAATGTCCATAACTGTTTTAATACTGAAGAAATGAAAGTGAATTCGGTATCAAATTAATCTTCTTTTTATGCTTTATCTGATGGGATAACTTACAGGCTTGATTTTTAAAATCTCAAAATGTTATAACATTCCTACTCAATGGCTGATCTCCATGCCTTCTGTTATCAATGCCATTTCATCCCAGATTTTCTTGTCTTCTCATCACTGGTATTCCATTCAACCCTAACTATTTTTCATTGATAAACTCTTGCCCCAGTACCTTGTCCAGGCTTTGCACTGCTCTGCCCTCAATCGCTTATTCCTCATTATCTGATTTTACTAAATTGCTGTTGATCAATCCCCTGCAACAGCCCCCTCCACATCTAATGTCTTCCAGCTTTGCTTTGATATCCCTTTGGTTTTCAATACCCCTGCCCCTTATCAATTTGATCAAGATCTTTGAATCCCTATCCATCCTCAATGGCGTTACTGAGACTATTTCTCTCCAGCTCATCTATCAAAGTACCTCTTGATCCCTAGTTTCTGCTGCCTTCATCAATATCCCTCTGCTACCCTATTTCTCGTCAAACTCCTGAAGAAATATTCATGACCCCAATATCCTGTGTTTCACTGAAATTGTAATTGCTTTTCTTTCTGACTTTTGCTTTGGTTCCATCCTTGATTGCTACCAGCTTCACATAAATGTTCTCTCAAACTCTGCCTGCTTACTAGCTTTCTGCACTCCACCATCAATACACATCTCAACTTATTTTTCTGCTCGTTCATCAGCAACATCCCCCTCAACTGCTTGTTTCCCATGTTTCTTGATCAATGTCTCTCTGGACTTCCATTCTCTTCCCACTTCTCCTTCAATGTCCCTTCCGCTCATGGGCTCTGCACTCCCCATCTTTGAGCAAAAAAACAACTTAATTCAGTGGGTCAGGTAGTAACTGTGGAGAGACATTTTGGATTGGGATCCTTCTTTAGTTTTAACTTGTCTATCTGTATCTCACTCCCCAGCAATTTTTGTCTCAATCCTCAATTTCCCACAGTATCATCAATTCCTCCTCGGTGCATAATTTGGATCATTCTCCCATTATATTTTCCCTCAGACCTTAGTCTTACTCTGTCACACTGTTGGGATAGCCCACAAATATGAATCTCCCTGGTTTTCTCCCCACCTCTCCCCCTTCCCCTTCAATAATTCAATTTTAATATCTATAATTCAATCAAACCTGCACAGAAAAATCTTAACAATGGAAATGAGAAGTAAAGCTTATAGAATCAGATATGTAAACATGTGAATACAACATACTGTACGTTTCAGGATATGTGCTCACCGCCTGTGGCTATGTATTACTTTAATATCTCTAAATAGAGCACACTTTTATCGTTTGCTACAATTGAACGTCATTAATTTCAAACTTTATGACTCAGATTAATCCACAGAGTCTCCTTACATTCTTTGTTCTTAATATATTTTTCTATGTTCAGTTGTGACCTATGATCCTTAAAAGCAATTACTATTTTGAACATGATCATCAATAGCATCAGTGAATTCATGATTCAAAAAGCTGAAAGCTTGCACAAACTAATTAGATCTCGCAGAACCTAGCTTTTATGATGACTATAATTTTATGATTACATTTACGAGCTCAGCTGGTTACCAGACAAATCTTCATGCTGGCAAATTAACTGTGCTCACATTCAGTAGAAATATTACTGTTTATTTTGCAGCTCCTTGCGATACATTTTGAATATTCATATATGTAGGTCTGATGAATCTACCCTTATGTTGATACTAATACATATTTCCGTTCAAAAACATGATGTTTATTATCACATATAAGGTCCTTGACTGCTTATGTAGTAGTTTCCTATAAAAATTGTGCTTGAAACTACATCTTCAATAACTGAACGTCTGATCTGGTGTAACTTGGTATAATGATCGGCACAGACATGGAACAAAGGACCTGTTCCTGTACAGTTCTATATGTTGACCTCTTTGTCCTTGGCCTTTTACACTTTCTAATGTAGCTTAATACAAACTCAAAAGCTATCAACTTTTTTTTATAAGATATCTGATAAGCTTTTGGCCTTAATGTTGGCTGTGATAACTTTAATCTTAATGTTTAGTTTTGAGATACAGCATGGAAACAGGCCCTTCAGCCCACAAAGTCCACACCGACCATTGATCACCTGTTTGCAATAGTTCAATGTTATCCCACTTTCTCATCTACTCCCTACTCACAAGAAACAATGTACAGAGGCAAATTAACCCACAAACCGCACGCCTTTTCAGTGTGGGAGGAGAGCGGAGTACACGGAAACCCACGTGATCACAGGGAGAAGATGCAAACTCCACCTGCATGCACGCACGCACGCACGCACACACACGTCAGGATCAAACCTGGGTCTAGTTTGGGTTGATACTTGGTTTGCAGCACCCCATTTGGAATTCAGCGAGTGACTTTTGTGTAGGGAGAAACTGAAGATAGACACTAAAAGCTGGAGTAACTCAGCAGGACAGGCAGCATCTCTATGTAGAAGGAAATGGTGATGTTTCGTGTCGAGAACCTTATTCAGACTGGGAGTCAGGGAAAGGGGGATGAAAAATATAGACGGTACTTGGGACAAATGAATGGAAGCTATGCAGAAAGCAATGATAATCAAGGAAGTGTCAAACCCACAATGGTCCATGTTCGACCTTCAAACTCGCAGAATGGTCGACACATGGTCCTAGGAAGTCACATGAGGTTGCTGGAACACTCCTTTATGCTCGAGGGAAGTTCCCGAATACCTGTGGCCTCAGCTAGATCGCGGCAAATTTTTCAACATGCTGAAAAATTTGGTTGCATTGGTTCTTTCTGACATAGTGTAGAGTGGGGTCGCTATGTAGTTTTAGGTAGTCGAGGGCAGCCGTATGCATCCTTCATCCTTCGCTGACCGGGCATTTTGATTGGCTCATTGGAGTTTTTAGGACGAAGGAAAACCGACCGGTAGGTTAAATGCCCGCTAAACTTTATTAAACTTCTTAAAAGTGTCTCCACACCTTCTTCCCCCCTTCTCTCCCCACACTTCTCTCCCCTTCTCCTCCCCTTCTCCCCTCCTTCTCTCTCCCCCTTGTCTCCCTTCTCCCCCCCTTCTCTCTCCCCCCCTTCCTCTCCCCCCTCTCTCTCCCCCCCCCCTTCTCCCCCCCCCCTCTCCCCCCCCCCTCTCCTCCCCCCCTTCTCTCTCCCCCATCTCTCCCCCCCATCTCCCCCCCCCCCCCTCTCTCCCCCCCCCCTTCTCTCCCCCCCCCCCTTCTCTCCCTCCCCCCTTCTCCCCCCCCATCCACGCTCCCTAAAGGACTTACTGTATTAGCCATTTACCTTCCTCTTCATCATGGAGACAGCGCTCCCCCGCTTTCCCTGGCCACACTCTTCTTAACTCGCGGATTAGGTCGCCCAAGTGGGACAGCCCCTTTAATAATCTTATATGTTTCAATAAGATTCCCTCTCATCCTTCTAAATTCCAGAGTGTACAAGACTAGCCGCTCCATTCTCTCAGCATATGACAGTCCCGCCATCCCGGGAATTAACCTTGTAAACCTACGCTGCACTCCCTCAATAGCAAGAATGTCCTTCCTCAAATTAGGGGACCAAAACTGCACAATAGTCCTCTAATAATCATCTGGCTTCCACGCTATTACGGATTTTATTTTATTTTCAATTTGTAACATGGTCTGTGTCAGACAAGAGACAAACAATCGTAAATATACTTTTAGAAATGTAACCCTAATCACTAACTGACAGTTGCTTCCATGCTTTGTAAATTGAAATTGAAGTTGGGTCCACTGTTGTTTGTCATGTACATCAATGATCTGGATGATGGTGTGGTAAATTGGATTAGTAAGTATGCAGATGATACTGAGATAGGTGGGGTTGTGGATAATGAAGTAGATTTTCAAAGTCTACAGAGAGATTTATGCCAGTTGGAAGAGTGGGCTGAAAGATGGCAGATGGAGTTTAATTCTGATAAGTGTGAGGTGCTACATCTTGGCAGGACAAATCAAAATAGGACGTACATGGTAAATGGTAGGTAATTGAAGAATGCAGGTGAACAGAGGGATCTGGGAATAACTGTGCACAGTTCCCTGAAAGTGGAATCTCATGTAGATAGGGTGGTAAATAAAGCTTTTAATGTGCTGGCCTTTATAAATCAGAGCATTGAGTATAGAAGTTGGGATGTAATGTTAAAATTGTACAAGGCATTGGTGAGGCCAATTCTGCAGTATGGTGTACAATTTTGGTCGCCTAATTATAGGAAGGATGTCAACAAAATAGAGAGAGTACAGAGGAGATTTACTAGAATGTTGCCTGGGTTTCAGCAACTAAGTTACAGAGAAAGGTTGAACAAGCTAGGGCTTTATTCTTTGGAGCGCAGAAAGTTAAGGGGGGACTTGATATAGGTCTTTAAAATGATGAGAGGGATAGGCAGAGTTGACGTGGATAAGCTTTTCCCACTGAGAGTAGGGAAGATTCAAACAAGGGGACATGACTTGAGAATTAAGGGACAGAAGTTTAGGGGTAACATGAGGGGGAACTTCTTTACTCAAAGAGTGGTGGCTGTGTGGAATGAGCTTCCAGTGAAGGTGGTGGAGGCAGGTTCGTTTTTATCATTTAAAAATAAATTGGATAGTTATATGGACGGGAAAGGAATGGAGGGTTATGGTCTGAGCGCAGGTATATGGGACTAGGGGAGAATACGTGTTCGGCACGGACTAGAAGGGTTGAGATGGCCTGTTTCTGTGCTGTAATTGTTATATGTTATATGGTTATATGAAATAGATGCCATTTATTACACTTTGCAGTTCTTTGTTCCACATTTCACAGAAAGATATTTTGCTTTACTGGTAGTAGGCCATTAATATCAATCTTCAAAAGAAAATACAATACCTTTCTTTAGAAAAAAAACTTGCATTTACCATGCCTCAGCTTCAATTTGTCCACTTGATTTCATGACCATGGCAATCCACAGATTATCTTGGTTATACAAGCAATGTAATGATTTCATCCATCGCAGCTTGGTAAATCCCGGTTGACTCCAAGTTTGACTCCAAGATTTGTGTACATGTGTAAAGTTGGTATGGGCATGGGACAAGTCCAACTTTGGGTGAATATCTTTCATCCTTCAACCTTGACGTGTATGTTTTGTGAAGTGGAAGCACATATTATTCATAAATAACACTTTGATTTATTGTGACCACAGCCTCTGCTGGTTTTGTTGGGCTTACATACAAAGTCTAATGAAATGACTGGCTCATTCTGGTTAATATTCACATGCACACCATTTAAAAAAACACGACCTATTAATTGACTATAAGTGAATTTCAAAAATCTTCAGATGCTGGAAATCTATAATGAAAAAATTGCTAGAAACCTTCAGCAGGTCAATGGACTGATTTTAACAGCTTATGTTACAGATCCCCAACTGGTGGGGTTATGATCTCCATAGCCACACCAGTTATCGTCACTTTTGCTGGCAGTTTCCACCCTGCTCTAACGGTACCCTCAAATGATCCATCTCTAACTTCCTTTCCCTTCCCTTCCCTTCTCTTCCATCTCCAGCTCAGGGACTAGGCTAGAGACAAATATCCAGAAGGGTCTCGATCCGAAACATCACCCATTCCTTCTCTCCAGAGATACTGCCTGTCCCGCGGAGTTACTCCAGCTTTTTGCGTCTACCTTTGGTCTAAACCAGAATCTGCAGTTCCTTCTTACACAAACATCCATTATCAGTCCACAGACTTCCACAACTATCTTGTCCATATTTCCTCAGCCTTTCTTGCAAGGATTCAGTTCCATTCTCCCAGTTACACCGTCTCATTTTCTCCGATGAAGGAACTTTCTGCACAGGTGCCTCTGAAATGTCTTCCTTCCTCCTGAATTCTGGCTCCCCCTCTCCCAATGACCTTGTCCTATCTCTTTGACAACACTCTGTTTTCATCCTCTTTCCTGGATAGAGCAAGAACAGTTCCCTTGGTCATCATCATTCACACTATCAGCCTCCACATTCAACAGATGATCCTTGATCATTTCTGACAGCTTCAACAAGATTGTACCACCACAAACATATTCCCCTCCTCTTCAACACTTTGAAGGGATTGCTCACTTAGTGACCCCCTGGTCCACTCTTCTGTCCCCTTTAACCACTCCCTGTCTTATGAGATTTCTCCATAGAAGTTGCAACACCAGTCCTTTCACAGCTTCCCTTCCCACTATTCAGGACCCACACATTTTTTCTAAATGAACTCACGTATTTCTTCCAGTTCAGAGTACTGCACTTGGTCTTCACAACATGGTCCCTCTGCAATGGAGAAACCAAATGCAAACTATGTTCACTGTGCAGAGCAGTTACATTCAGACCACAGGAGTGACTTTCAGCTTACACTTGCCTATCATTTAAAGTCCCCATCCCACTCCCATTCTAACCTTTCTGTCTGTTGCTATCTACACTTTTAAGAGATCCACTACAAGAACCTAGAACATAGAATAGTACAGCGCAAGAACAACCCTTTGGTCCACAATGTCTGTGCCAAGCATGAAGCCAAGGCCAACTCTTATTTCACTGCACATAATCCATATTGCTGAATGACCTGTAAATCCATATGCTGTACCTATCCAAAAGTATGTTGAATGCCACTATTGTATATGTCTCATCCACTGCCCCCTGGCAGCACATTCTCTGCACTCACCTCACTGCGTGTAAAATAAAATTGCCCTGCACATCTCCTTTAAACTTTGTCCATCTGACATTAAAACTAAGCCCTCGAATATTAGATTATTCCATCCTGGGAAAAAGGTTCTGCCTGTCTATCCTATCAATGCCTCTCAAGTTTGAGAAAGTACACCTGTACAAACCTGTGTTCTTATCATATTGCAACCTGCAGAATTAATTATTGAACTCTCCAATACAGGATGACATTGGATAGCTCTCTCGTGTTTTGCAGTCTGTATCAGTAATGGCTGGTCTGCCATTCATCCATCTGTGATTTTGGCTCAGTTTTTCTCTTTACGATACTATAGGCTGGCTTTCTGAGCAAGACCAACAGGTTTGAGATTGGCAACACAAAACACAGACAAAGAAGTGTGATCTGTTACTTAATTGCCACATTATAGATATCTCATTTTATAGAGATGCTCTTTGACTTCTCAGCTCTCCCTCAGCCCACTGGCTCCACCTCTTCCTTTCTTCTTCTTCCCCCCCCCCCACCCACCCTCACATCAGTCTGAAGAAGGGTTTCAACCCGAAACGTTGCCTATTTTCTTCACTCCAGAGATGCTACCTCACCTGCTGAGTTTCTCCAGCATTTTTGTCTACCTTGGAGAGCACAGTGATTGATTTCATCTCGGCCTGGATTGATATTTTTCAAACTCTCAAGAACAAAGGAAACTGTGGAAAGAGATGGACATGTTGGCTGGTGTGGGCAAGTTGAGCCGAAGGGCCATTTTCCATACTGTATCACTCTATGACTCTATTGCCTGGTCCATCAGGGTATTGATCTCCCCACCGGCAATTTCCAATATTTTCTGTTTTTACACAATATGACTGCTGTTAAAAAAGGATCATAATGTGGCTACATTCATAGATTTGCAGAATACAGTGTTTTGAGCAAATGTATAACTTTTGGAGAGATGTGTTCTTCTATTTCTTCCCTCCAGATTCTCACCAAATATAATTGGTCCTCCATCGGCACCCAAGCATTCAACAAAAGATCTGGACGTCCTTTTTTAAATCTCTGTCGGTCAACCTCTCATTTCTAGAAGACATTTCTTCAAGACCATCTCCGACCAAGCTTTTGTCACCCATCCTGACGTCAGTAGATATATCCTGACTGGTTGCATCATGGCCAAAGCACAGCAATGGTATCCAATAGTATGAAAATTCAATTTTACAATGTTGGGCAACTTGCCCCTGGTGCTCCAACCAAATACATTCCTCTGTTCCCTGGTTTTGTTTTTCCATTGTTCATCCCTCCCCCACATGATTCCATGTGCCCACCATCTGCACCCCAGCTGAGCCATCTATCACCAACCAGCCTCTATCGCACTCCACATCAAGCTGCTATATAGTGGCAACTTTTCCCCTCTGCCCTGATGCAGGATCGCAGCCCTTAGCAATTGGCTTCCGCAGATAATGTTTGACCCATTGAGTTCTTCCAGCATTCTGCTTTTGTTCATTGAGTTATAGATTTAACGCAGCATGGAAACAGACAATTTGGCCCACCACCAGTGGGCGCACATCCATTTAGAATTTTTTAGATGTTAAAATCTCATCGTACCTCAGTTACATTACCTAATGATACAGTTATTTGCCATTGCAACTTACCGCATTATGTTAAGTGACAACATGATGCCAAAGGACAATATTAAAATCTACCAACTGAAAATATCATAGTGCAATTTTTGAAATTGCTTTGAAGATCAGACAGTTTTAATACACATTTTATATAACATAATTCAAAATAACGCTTATTATTTTGTCAAGAACAAATATGCAGATATATCCTAACAAACGTATGATAATTTGCCAAGAAATGATGTGCTTTGATCAGTATACTTGAAACAGTATTTCTGGAAAGTTCGTGTCAAAACATTGTCAGTTATTATTATCTCTAGCTTAGTCCGATGGCTAATAAAGCTCTCTCTGAGTCTAAAACATCTAAAACAGCAATGGCCTTTTATAAGACACAAGTAGCATGAATCTGAGGGTGTTCTGAGCAATTTGGTCGTAATTGGAAATTATTCTTATAGGATGTTTGTGACTGGATGGGTTAAAACCTTAAGAAACATGGAACGTGCATTGGCCATTAAGGTCCTTGAGCCTACTCGACCATTTCATGAGATCATAACTGATTCAATTTTAGTCGCACCCACGTTCAATTCAGTTCAGTTTTGTTTATTGTCACGTGTTTCGTGGTACAGTGAAAAGCTTGTTTTGCGTGCTATCCAGTCAGCAGAAAGACATTATATGATTACAATCGGCCCATTTACAGCGTTCAAATACATGATAAGGGAATAACTTTCCCACCCTTTTTCCATAACTCTTGATTTATATGCTGATTAAAAATCTAACTTCCTCAGTTTTTAATAAGATTCACTCTCTGCAACTTTCTGGGACAAGGAATTCCAAAGACTCAAAGTCCTCTGGTCATAGACTCTCCCATGAGGGGGGAACATTCTCCCAGCATTTGTCCTGTGCTAAAATCCTAAACGTTTCCATAAGATTGCCACTCTTTATACCAAATTACAATGACTACAGAACCAAACTCGTTCAACCTTTCTTTATAATGCAATCCCTCTATACCCCGAATCATCCTAGTCAGAGAGTCAGGCAATATGGACGCAGGCCCTTTGGCCCAACTTTGGAATTCTCTGCCACAGAGGGCACTGGAGACCAATTCACTGGTTGTTTTCAAGAGAGAGTTAAGATATTATAGCTCTTGGGGCTAACAGAATCAAGGGATATGAGGAAACAGCAGGAACGGGGTATTGATTTTGGATGATCAGCCAAGATCATATTGAATGGCGGTGCTGGCTCAAAGGACCGAATGGCCTACTCCTACATCTATTTTCTATGTTTCTATATAACTCATCCATACCGACCAAGTTGAAAAGCTGAACTTGTACATTTGCCTGCCTTTGGCCAATATCCCTTTAAACCTTTCCTATCCATGTACCAGTCTAAATGTATTTTAAACATTGTAATTGCACTGTGTCTATCACTTCCTCAAGCTTGATTTGAACTTGCGGCACTTCTTAAATAAAGGTGCAATATTAGCCACTCTCTACTCTTCCATTACTCACCTTTGGCTAACAATGATGCAGATATCTCTGCCGTGGCCCAGCAGTTTTTTCTCAACCTTCCCATAATGTTCCAGTAAACACTTGGCCATGCACTGGAAATGTATCTACCTTTTGTGTTCTTTAAGATGCTATTACTTCCTCTGTTGTAATGTGGATCTTCTCGGAAACAACCCCAATGATAATACACATGGGAATCATGGCTCGACATAGGACTCTAAATATACTTTCACTTAATGCAGTTGCAGCAAGATTTACTGACTTTGTTGTTCCATACCCTCCATCCTTTATTCATGCCAATATCAAGACTATGCAGGCTTACTGAAAACATGGAACACTTTCTTACCCATGTGTTTATTTTCCAGTAAACAAATATTGATAGCTCTCTCTCTCTCTCTCTCTCTCTGACTAACAAGATCTTTTCTTGTATGACTGCAGAAACCAAATTTCGTTTGAACCTCATGTGAGGTTCAAATGACAAATAAATGGTATTGTATTGTATATCCAGCACAGATACCTACCCTATTTGGGATCGTTTGAACTCCTTTAGAACTACAGCACAGGAACACATGTATCTTTATGTATTCAACCACTTGTTTTAACTATTTCCCCAGTTTACTTAATCAAGGCAGGGACAAAGTGTGTCCTCTTACCTCAGGGCAGCAGTCTTCCCACTTTTGTGAGTGCATGTAACTTGTCGTGTTTGGTAGCCAATCTGAATGTCAAAATATTTGGTGTCCTGACGGATTTGACGGTTTCTGTTCCTCTTTTTCTTCATAAGCTCCCAGGCTTCTGGGTCTCTCGTCCTGCTTCCCGCTTGCCGGATTTGCCGAGAATGAGGAAGAGAGCATTCGCTCCAGGGACCAACTTTGAGACTGTGCACACTCTCTTCCGCAAGGCAGGAATTGAACGTACAAGTCTGAAACTCGGTGAGTTTTGGGCATGGTTCACCGCCATTGAGCGGAGGTAGGAGGATTTGACGAAGTCGGTGTTGTAATCCAACTCCACAGGATTTAGTACATTCAGACCAGGGAGTAAACTCTGCAACCACACAATTCTGCGGGCAGGGGATAAGACAGGCTTGCTCGACGTGGGGCTTGCTCTCAAAATATTCACAGATGACATCTTCAGATGCAGCTCCATTTCTCTTCTCGATGCAAGTTACGTTCCTCCTCTGTATACCATCCTCGCCTTCCAGGCACTCAGAGGTTTGCTTTGAAGAAGGGCTCCTGGTTGAAACAGGCGAACATTCGTTCCATTCGCCCACCCGCCACTCATATAGGTCTTTATGCCTGTCGCAGACTTTGAAGCAATTCTGCTGATTCACCGGTCTTTCCACTGGCTTGCAATTAGTGGGTAAAGTAGTCCAGCCTTCCACATGGGCACACCACACCGACCTGGTCTGGATCCCACCCGGGCCGCACTTCTGTCCCATACATCTTCCCCAGGCACCTGCAAGACAGAGAATTGAAGATTTTGTTATAACGGTAGTTGAGATATAAAATGCAAAGCAAAGAGGAAATTTAAAAAACCACCGCAGTTCTTGGAAATCCAAAACAAAGGCAGAAAATGCTGTAAATTCTCAACGGGTCAGGAAGCCTTGGCAGTAGGACAAACAGATTCACTGTTTCAGACTAAATAAAATTCAGGCTTATGTGTGCATTATCAACAAAATCAAAATGTTCCCGAAGCTGTTGTGACATATTAGCTACTGGATTATGCTGAATGACCAGGCATGTCTGCAGAACGGTCTCAACCCAAAACCCATTCATTCAATTCAGATACTGCCTGACCTGCTGAGTTACTCCAGCATGTTGTGCATATCTTTGGTGTAAAACAGCATCTGCAGTTCCTTCCTACACATTTCCTCACCAAGTAAATCCCACTGCACCTAATATTCCCAGGTTACCACTCATCCATAAAAGACTGTGAACTGTCAGACATCAGGCACTATCTGGTGTTTCAGGTCATAGACTAATGGGCAAGAACCCTATCAAATGGTGTTTCATTGGCCCATTGCAAAGTCCCTTTAAAATAGCATTAAGGAAGGTGTAACCCTACTTGTGCTATTTTGCTCTTTTCATTGCCCCATTGCAACCAATTTTGCTATGTTAAATTTGAACCCATTGCCTGAGTAGGTCAGAATCTCAGATTACATTATAAAGCTACCCATCTCGTTTCACTAACCTCTCAAAAAGTATGATCATTCATACAGGCTACTTAGACTCACAAAATATTTAATAATGGATGTCAACATTTAACAAAGAGATTATTTGTATTTCATTTGTCTGCATTATTAAATTGCATACTGTGCAAAATGTTAAACGATATGTATATTTACAATCAATAAACTACTGGATATTGATGGGGATTACAGTGGGCTTTTAAAAATCATCTACAACACATCATATATAATTTAATGTCCACAGATAAGCTAGAGATTTGAACACTGAAAATCGATTGATTATTATAATGCACTGATAGCATATAAAACAACTTAACCCAGGATAATTCCTGTAACTTCATTCCTGGGTGAAATTGCATCTATCGAATGATCGGGTCAGAGCCTATTATACTATTTTCATGTTGATATTTTCCCAGAATCAGGCACATTCCCAATCACTTCACTTCAGTTTAACACACATTTCTCCCCTTACCAACATACAATTGAAGTTCAAAGTTGAGATTGGGTATTTCATAACATTACACAATCTTTCACCATTTAAAAAGCTTTTTTAAAATTTGAGAGCCATGTTGGATGAGGTCACATTTTTCGACATTATTCCTCATCTGCCACATTAATGCCCCTCACACTTAGTTTGTCCATATCCCCTTGAAACCTTTTACATTCCCCTCCAGATTCACAATCCCACCTGATTTAGTATCATCAGCAAACTTGGAAGTATAACACTGGTCAGACTTATATATCTATGCTCCAAAGTGCAGAAGTGGTGCAGCGGTAGAGCTTCTGCCTCACATTGCCAGAGATCAAGGTACAAACTTGACCTCAGGTGCTGTCCTTACACAGTTTGTACGTTCACCCTGTGACCTCATGGTTTCCTCCAGGTGCTCCAGTTTCCTCCTACATTCCAAAGATGTGTAGGTTTAAAGTCTGAAGAAGGGTCCCGACACGAAACGTCACCCTTTCCTTCTCTCCAGAGACGCTGCCTTTCCTGCTGAGTTACTACAGCTTTTTGTGTCTATCTTCGGTTTAAACCAGCATCTGCAGTTCCTTTTTACACAGGTTTGTAGGTGCATTGGCTTCTGTAAATTGCCCCTAGTGTGTAGGGTACGAAAGTGGGATAATATAGAACTAGCGTAAGGATTATCAATGTTTGGTGTAGACTCAGTGGGCAGAAGGCCCAATTTTCATGCTGTTTCTCTAAAATATAGTACAGATTCCACTAGAGATCAGGTGCAGACACAAATTATATTTCCTCCAACCCTGAATTTATCATTGATTTCAGGGGCATTCAGGATGAAATCCGTTTATTCACTGAGCTGCACATTCAGTGACAACTTATTTAACCTATTTACTTAAATGGAGCCACAAATTTTCCTCAACAAATTGTGAAGGTGTTTTGTTTTACTTTAATTAATACAAATGTTTTCAATTCATTTATATCAGTTAAATATATTTAAATATAATTATAATTAAATACAATAAAAAACTACTGTAGTTTTAATGAATCTACAATTAAGGCAGTGATAATAAGCACTTAGATGATAATAATGGGATTGGGCAGAGACAACATGGATTTAGGAAAAGGAAACCATGTTTTACTAAAGGGCCTGTCCTACTTGGGGGACCTAATCTGCGAGTTTAGAAGAGTTTGCCATGGACTCAAACTCTTAGCATGGTCGCACGAGGTCCTATGAGGTCACTGGAACTCTCCTTCACGCTCGAGGGAAGTTCCAGAATACTCGTGGCCTCAGCTAGGTCGCAGAAAATTCTTCATGATATTGAAAAATTTTCTGCGAGTAAAATTTGGTCGGCATGGGTCTTTTGAACTCATAGTGCAGTGGAGTGGGGTCACTATTTACCTACAGGCAGTCGAGGGCAGCCTTAGGCAATCTCCTTCGCTGGCCGGGCATTTTGATTGGCTCAGTGGAGTTTCAGATCCTACCGGTAGGTAAAATGCCCACTAAACTTTATTAAACTTCTTAAATGTGTCTCCACTCCTTTCTCCCCCCTTTTCCCCTTCCCCCCCTTCACTCTCCTTCTATCCCCTTCTCTCTCCTTCTCTCTACTTCTCTCCCCCCTCCACGCTCTGTAAAGGACTTACTGTACTCTGTGGCAGCCATTTACCTTACTCTTCATCGCGCAGACAGCGCTCCTCCGCTTTCCCTGGCCCCCAGCTTTGCGATGTGTGTGTATGTGTATGTGTATGTGTATGTGTATGTGTATGTGTGTGTGTGTGTGTGTATGTATGTGTGTGTGCGCGGTCGGTAGATGCTGCTCGCGGTTCGGTCGATGCAGCTCGCGGTTTCAACACGTCCGGTCGATCCAGTTCGAGGCTTTCCAGGAGAGTGCCCTCGAGCTTGAAGGTCGAAGACACTCTTCTGGACTCGTAGATTAGGTTGTCCAAGTGGGACAGGCCCTTTAATCTGTTTAGGATTTTTGATATTAAACTTTAGACTTTAGAGAAACAGCGTGGAACAGGGCCTTTGGCCCACTGAGTCTGCGACCAGCGATCACCATTACACCAGTACATAGAAACATAGAAACATAGAAATTAGGTGCAGGAGTAGGCCATTCGGCCCTTCGAGCCTGCACCGCCATTTAATATGATCATGGCTGATCATCCAACTCAATATCCCGTACCTGCCTTCTCTCCAAACCCTCTGATCCCCTTGGCCACAAGGGCCACATCTAACTCCCTCTTAAATATAGCCAATGAACTGGCCTCAACTACCCTCTGTGGCAGAGAGTTCCAGAGATTCACCACTCTCTGTGTGAAAAAAGTTCTCCTCATCTCGGTTTTAAAGGATTTCCCCCTTCTCCTTAAGCTGTGACCCCTTGTCCTGGACTTCCCCAACATCGGGAACAATCTTCCTGCATCTAGCCTGTCCAACCTCTTAAGAATTTTGTAAGTTTCTATAAGATCCCCTCTCAATCTCCTAAATTCTAGAGAGTATAAACCAAGTCTATCCAGTCTTTCTTCATAAGACAGTCCTGACATCCCAGGAATCAGTCTGGTGAACCTTCTCTGCACTCCCTCTATGGCAATAATGTCCTTCCTCAGATTTGGAGACCAAAACTGCACGCAATACTCCAGGTGTGGTCTCACCAAGACCCTATACAACTGCAGTAGAACCTCCCTGCTCCTATACTCAAATTCTCTTGCTATGAAAGCCAACATGCCATTCGCTTTCTTTACTGCCTGCTGCACCTGCATGCCTACCTTCAATGACTGGTGTACCATGACACCCAGGTCTCGCTGCATCTCCCCCTTTCCCAATCGGCCACCGTTTAGATAATAATCTGCTTTCCCGTTTTTGCCACCAAAATGGATAACCTCACATTTATCCACATTAAACTGCATCTGCCAAACATTTGCCCACTCACCCAGCCTATCCAAGTCACCTTGCAGTCTCCTAGCATCCTCCTCACACCTAACACTGCCCCCCAGCTTAGTGTCATCCGCAAACTTGGAGATATTGCCTTCAATTCCCTCATCCAGATCATTAATATATATTGTAAATAGCTGGGGTCCCAGTACTGAGCCTTGCGGTACCCCACTAGCCACTGCCTGCCATTGTGAAAAGGACCCGTTTACTCCTACTCTTTGCTTCCTGTTTGCCAGCCAGTTCTCTATCCACATCAATACTGAACCCCCAATGCCATGTGCTTTAAGTTTGTATACTAATCTCTTATGTGGGACCTTGTCGAAAGCCTTCTGGAAGTCCAGATACACCACATCCACTGGTTCTCCCCTATCCATGCTACTAGTTACATCCTCGAAAAATTCTATAAGATTCGTCAGACATGATTTACCTTTCGTAAATCCATGCTGACTTTGTCCAATGATTTCACCACTTTCCAAATGTGCTGCTATCCCATCTTTAATAACTGACTCTAGCAGTTTCCCCACTACCGATGTTAGGCTAACTGGTCTGTTATTCCCCGTTTTCTCTCTCCCTCCCTTCTTAAAAAGTGGGGTTACGTTTGCTACCCGCCAATCCTCTGGAACTACTCCAGAATCTAAAGAGTTTTGAAAGATTATTACTAATGCATCCACTATTTCTGGAGCTACTTCCTTAAGTACTCTGGGATGCAGCCTATCTGGCCCTGTGGATTTATCGGCCTTTAATCCATTCAATTTACACCACTTCCCGACTAACCTGGATTTCACTCAATTCCTCCACCTCCTTTGACCCGCGGGCCCCTGCTATTTCCGGCAGATCATTTATGTCTTCCTTAGTGAAGACGGAACCAAAGTAGTTATTCAATTGGTCCGCCATATCCTGGTTCCCCATGATCAACTCACCTGTTTCTGACTGCAAGGGACCTACATTTGTTTTAACTAATCTCTTTCTTTTCACATATCTATAAAAACTTTTGCAGTCAGTTTTTATGTTCACTGCCAGTTTTCTTTCATAATCCATTTTTCCTTTTCTAATTAAGCCCTTTGTCCTCCTCTGCTGGTCTCTGAATTTCTCCCAGTCCTCCGGTATGCTGCTTTTTCTGGCTAGTTTGTACGCATCATCCTTTGCTTTGATACTATCCCTGATTTCCCTTGTTATTCATGGATGCACTACCTTCCCTGATTTATTCTTTTGCCAAACTGGGATGAACAATTTTTGTAGTTCATCCATGCAGTCTTTAAATGCCTTCCATTGCATATCCACCGTCAACCCTTTTAGAATTAATTGCCAGTCAATCTTGGCCAATTCACGTCTCATACCCTCAAAGTTACCTTTCTTTAAGTTCAAAACCATTGTTTCTGATTTAACAATGTCACTCTCCAGCCTAATGAAGAACTCAACCATATTATGGTCACTCTTGCCCAAGGGGCCACGCACAACAAGACTACTAACTAACCCTTCCTCATTACTCAATACCCAGTCTAAAATAGCCAGCTCTCTCGTTGGTTCCTCTACATGTTGGTTTAGATAACTATCCCGCATACATTCCAAGAAATCCTCTTCCTCAGCACCCCTGCCAGTTTGATTCACCCAATCTATATGTAGATTGAAGTCACCCATTATAACTGCTTTGCCTTTGTCGCAAGCATTTCTAATTTCCTGTTTGATGCCATCCCCAACTTCACTACTACTGTTAGGTGGCCTGTACACAACACCCACCAGCGTTTTCTGCCCCTTATTGTTTCGCAGCTCTACCCATACCGATTCCACATCCTCCAAACTAATGTCCTTCCTTTCCATTGCGTTAATCTCCTCTCTAACCAGCAACACTACCCCACCTCCTTTTCCTTTCTCTCTACTATCCTACACACACTCGGGATAATCTACAATTATTAAACAGGTCAAGTAATCTACAAACCTGTACATCTTTGGAGTGTGAGAGAAAACCGGAGCACCCAGAGAAAACCCAAGCAGTCACAGGGAGCACATACAAACTCCGTAGAGACAGCACCCATAGTCTGGATTAAACACAAGTCTCTTGCGCTGGAAGGCAGCAACTCTACTGCTGCACCACTAGGCCACCCATTATGCTCATCAGAATTCATAAAGCATAAATACGTAGATCAAATTCATTGGACTTTTAGAAGGCTTTAAAAAAAGGTGTCACAACAAAAGATTGCAAGAGAGCAATATTTAATTAAAACTACTTTGCTTACGAACTGACAACATGGTCTACCTGCTCTCTTAGACTTCCCTGGACCATTTTTGACTTCAAGAGTGCATTTAGTACCAAACAAAGATATTATCACATTTTTGATGAAAGTGTAATGTAAATTGTAGCCTTATAATTATAAGATACTAAGTATTCATTTTGATAATCCTACACTGCATGAGTGTACTGTGTCAAATTTTAGCAATGAAGTACATTGTTTTTTTACTGATAACCTAAATATAATTACTTGAGAAATTTATTTCATATCCAGTACCATCATGTTTATACCTTTAAACCTTACATAATAATAGTGATGACACGCAGCAAATGGTTAAATACTAATTTTAAAATATCAAAGAAAAAGTGTTATATAGCTTATAGATTAAATTACTTCACAGAAGATACATTGGAATTGATAGTGTGCCAGAAAGAACAATTAAACTATTAAAGGAAGACATTTAATCCCCATTCATCTTTTAGAAATTGTCTTTTGTGGTGCGTCTCAGAACTTTACAAGATGTCACATTCAGTGAGCACTCTGTCAACATATAAAGACTATGCTGATAAACCTTGCATCCAATTAACCAATGTGCTGCTATAAGGAAATAGGTTTAATTCATAACCATATAAACTTTGCACTGTGTAAAATAGCAGAATTTGCAACCTTACCGTTTTGCAGGCAAATATTAGAAAGTATCAAACAACGTACTTGAAACCTGATGCTTTTCATGTACTGTGGTCAGTACATAAATCCATGAAATAGGATTTCACAGGCATGCTAATTATCCATAAAGTACATTGACAGGCAGATTAATTTTCTACATCCAGGTGCTGCCTTTTATGACTAACATCAGAATATGATGCAAATCCTTTTGGTTTCCAACAAAATGTGAAATCAGCATGGACATGACCTAAAAACATATTTATTACAAGCAACACATGGAATGGCTATAAAGTCTGAAGAAGGAACCCGACTAGAAAAATGGATCGCCTATCCATCCCCTCTCCAGATGCTGTCTGGCGGGTTGAGTTCCCACTGAGTTCATCCAGCACTATGAGTGTTGCTGGCTATAAAATAACCATGTCTTTCAGATACCACTCATTTATTTTCTATCTGACAAGAGAATAAAGGAGATAGGCAGAGCAGTGGTGGGGTCAAGCTTGGCTGAACATACGTTGGAAATCCAAAGCATTCCCCAAAAAAGCCCTGTAAATTACCAGAGTGGAGTCAAGATTTAGGAATTAAATTGTTTGACATCTACGGTAATTTGCAAAACCAAATAGGCGGAGTCTGAACTGTGCACACTACACTCATGTTTCAAGACAATGAATAACCAACAAATGCATTGTGGCACAGTGCCAGAGACTGAGGTTTGATCCTGATCTTGAGGGCTGTGTCTATGTGGAGTAAGCACGTTCTCCCTATGACTGAGAAGGTTTCCTCCCGATGCTCCGGATTTCTCCCATAACTCAATGACATGCAGGTTTGTAGATTAAATAGCCTCTATAAATTCCCCCCGATTGTTGGGAATGGATGCAAAAGTGGGATAACATGGAACTAGGATAAACAGGTGACTGATGGTCAGTGTGAATTCAGTAAGATGAAGTGTTGTGCTGTACCAATCAATCAAAACAACTACAGGTTCACCACAAAACACCCAACTTTCATTTACTTGATTTATTTGGGGACCAGTAATGGAGCAATTTTCCTGCATTTCCGCTACATTTTTTATTGTTTAGTTTAATTTAGTTTAGAGATAAAGCACATATCCTTCGAGTCTGCACCGACCAGCTACCCCCTATCCTACACTATTATTATCCTACACTATCCTACATACACTAGGGAACAATTTACAATTTTACAAGAGCCAATTAACCTACAACCCTGTACATCTTTGGGGTGTGTATGAGGAAACTGGAAATCCCTGAGAAAACCCACACAGATCACGGGGAGAATGTACAAACTCCGTACAGACAGCACCCATAATCAAGAATGTTCCCAGGTCTCCACCACTGCGCCACCATGCTGCCCTTACTTTCCAAGTGTTCATCCAAATGGCTAAATAATTCAGTCATTGTCATTGACATTGTTAATTTCTCAATTGGAGGATGATCTCCACCATTGAGGTGCTGGGTTGACTCAAACATCCGATCCTGGAACCACGGACCTACCTGAAGAAGTACAGTTATTTCCTCACTGGTTAGCTGCCTGCTGTAGGAGGTAATCTCCCTTCATTCGTTATCTCATTCTTTCATTGCTGATCACCACGTTTTTTCCCTCAAAGTGAGCCACTGCCTGATGATGTGATAACATGAAGACTGATCAACGGTTTTCTCCTCCCACCTGCCTTTTTTGAGTAAAGAGCCTGTCCCACTTGGGCGTCATTTGCGTGTCACGCAAATGGCGCGCAAAGATTTTGTACATCCCAAAATCCTGGGGGGCAGCATGTGACCGCGCGTCACTGTCTACGTCACCACGTACCATGCGTGCGTAATGCGCACCATGCACGCGTCATGACGCGTAAATGATGTCGCGTAAATTACACGCAAATGACGCCCAAGTGGGACAGGCCCTTTAGGTTTGCAGTGTGTCATTGTAGTGCTTCCTCTGATCACTGCATATCTCTGGTCATGGGTGAATGGGCACTGAGGGTCTTATTTAGGAAAGCAAGTCCAGTCCAGAGGAGTTTATGCTTGAGGATCATTGCCTCACCACTGGTGACATCAGCTTCAGTGAGGATGCTGGCATTAGTGCAACAATCTTGAAAGCATCATCACTTAATTTCTCCAGGCTCATCCAGGACACCACGGTTTGGATCTATAGGGAAAAGTACGGTTGATTACTTTACTATAAATCTGTTTCTTATGTCCATTCATGGTCAGTGAAAATGCATCAGAGCAGTTTCCCAAAGCAGCCAATTTGATCCTGCGCTGAATCTTACTGGTGATTTTAGTACTTTGAGTGAGTAGCCACCAAGATAACTGAAGGGCTCAACAGTCTTCAAGGTCACTTCCTCTATACTGATTAGTTGAAGGTCCTGTTGCAATACCTCAGGTAGGCTGACCAAGCGATATAAATTTCTTGAAGGATAAAAATCAATTTAAGAGTTTCATGACCGGGATTAGTCCTGCTGCAGAATTTAAGGCAATGTCCTGATAATTTCTGCACTTTAGTTTATCTTTAATAAGGATTGCAACAAAGTTGGTATTTCTTAGGTCCTTTGGAAGTTTCTTATCTTTTCAGTTTGAAGAAAGAGCTCATGGATTTTCTGAACTGTGTGTTTGCCTTCAACTTTGTAAACTTCAGCTATAATGACGAATCAGGGGACTGTTTGACAGGGTGTGAAGTACAATGGCACCCAATTCATCTTCACAGTAAAATGAAGACCTGTCATGAACCTCCAAATGTTCAATACACAGGTAGCATCTTCAATAGTGAATCAGAGGAACTTGACAGCTGCAAAAGTAGACAACGGCTGCTGCAACTGAAAGGCATTCACAGGAATCAATGTTTCAGGTTGATTGCAATAATTTGGAGACCTCCAGGTATCTTCGTTTTTTCATGCCACTGGGCTCTAGATCTTGTTGCAATTGTGTGCCCTCTTCATGTTTCTAGATTTCCCCAAATTAAAAAATAAATCTAATCATGCTCAGATTTTTACCATAGGAAATGTTTGTTTTCAATCAGCTTCAACAATGAAAATGTATTCATTCTCGTGAAATATTTATTTATTTCTATTTTTAACTCAAATCCTAAATTTATGATCCTTTATTATTCATTAACGAAAGGAAGAATTATTACTGCTCTAGATACAGTATTTTCAAAATTGTGCCTCATACTTCAGCTACTTTATACAGATTGCAGCAATTCAAACTTCTGGGTGGCTCCTGTTTTGTGATGGCAAATAGATTTGTACAATACATGCACTACACCAGCAATGCTTACAAACATTATCTTAAGCATCTATAAAAATGTTCCAGTAACACAATGATTCAATTCCTCACAATGCTACCTCCCACAAAGCTAAAATACGAGTCAGGTTCTTAGTGATGGGTTAGAACGATCTCAGGAAAATTGGACAGCTATGGGCTGTGAATACCAAATGACATTTGTAGTTTAGAAGTATGTGACCTGCTTTCTAGCACTAATCATTGCTGAAAGCACTGCACTAAGAATTACCCCATTATGACCAGAGGCAACACTGAAAATGACTCATCGATACAAATGCAAGTTCTCTAAAGTGCCACGATTCAATTTGGAACTCGTCAGTATTGAATTATTTTCTGGAAAACATTGTTTTTCCTATATGTAGCATGGAAATCCGTGACTAAATTAGTGGACATTCATTGCTCCAAAAACTCTGTAAAAATGGGACTGGGAGGCATTTAAAACAAGTTTTTGAATAATTCAGGCAATTTGATTCGTAATAATTCCCAGGCTCTATTTTTTTTAATTTCACCGTATCTTTGTAGTTTGTTCAAAACAAGGCGGTACCCTGGTTTTTCTCCGGAAAATAGTGGAGCTCCAAAGTAGATTACTACTTATGTGGTCAATGATGAATTGTTGAACTCTTTTAAGCAAGAGACACGCTCTTCTCATACAACTGCTTCAATCACCGGCGAAGATAAATTAAGAGTATGGAAGATTAAACCTGTTCTGCTATTTAATAAGATTTTTGTTGATCTGAATGTAATCTCACTTTTCAGGTTAATCTTTCCCTCCCTTGTTTATTATCTATCTACTTTTACCTTACAATATTCAAGACCTCTGCTTTCACTGTCTTTGCGGAGAGTTTCAAAGACACACCAGCCTCTGATATTAAACAAAACCATCTCATGTCTGTCTTAAATGGGTGACCCCATTATTTTTGAGCTGTGACTCTTGGTTTTAAATTCTCCCACAAGAGGAAACATCCTTCCTACGTTCACCCTGTGAAGACCCCTCAGAATTTTGTATGGTTAAATCAAGATACCTCTTCCATTCTCTAGTGGATACAAGATTTGCTTGTTCAATCTAAGTTCATCAGAGCCATTACTATATGATGTTATCATTTATTGCAAGGGGCTGTAAATATAAAAGTAGAGGTATTATTGTTCAGTTGCACAGGACAATAGCGAGATCACATCTGGAATACTATATACATATTGGTCTCCTTAGTTAAGGCAAGATATTAATGTTTGACGTTTTATCATATTATTGGCCTTGATGAACTTAGAGATTAAACAAGCAAATAACATTTAAAGATTGCTTCACCGGAACCCCATTTAGTGCTATCCCACTGATTCATTATGGTAATCTTGGTTCTAGGATCTGAACTTACACATGTACATATCCCCTGTACTTTAATAAAGCAATCAGGTTCAGCTGTGCAGTAAAATGCTGGGAAACTGCCTTGAAATCCCATCCTCCCCTCATATCCCCACAGCAAGGAAATGGTGATCTCACTGCTGTATTGCTTGCTATGGACTTAAGTACTGAGAGATACCTACGAGGGATCATGTTGGGTAGACTGGAAGCAGTGTAGCTGCTCAGTGCTAAAATGCAAGGCTCAAGACTGTATTCTGGACAGCATGCTGAGTGGAGGCATTACTGGAAAATAATGACGACACACCTGGAGTATTGCGTACAGTATTTGTCTCAAAATCTGAGGAAGGACATTATTGCCATAGAGGGAGTGCAGAGAAGGTTCACCAGACTGATTCCTGGGATGTCAGGACTGTCTTATGAAGAAAGACTGGATAGACTTGGTTTATACTCTCTAGAATTTAGGAGATTGAGAGGGGATCTGATAGAAACTTACAAAATTCTTAAGGGGTTGGACAGGCTAGATGCAGGAAGATTGCTCCCAATGTTGGGGAAGTCCAGGACAAGGGGTCATAGCTTAAGGATAAGGGGGAAATCCTTTAAAACCGAGATGAGAAGAACGTTTTTCACACAGAGAGTGGTGAATCTCTGGAACTCTCTGCCACAGAGGGTAGTCGAGGCCAGTTCATTGGCTATATTTAAGAGGGAGTTAGATGTGGCCCTTGTGGCTAAGGGGATCAGGGGGTATGGAGAGAAGGCAGGTACGGGATACTGAGTTGGATGATCAGCCATGATCATATTGAATGGCGGTGCTGGCTCGAAGGGCCGAATGGCCTACTCCTGCACCTAATTTCTATGTTTCTGTTTCTATAACAGTAGTTGCTCCATGCACTGACTGAACACCTAGATCCCACAGTCTCTCTCATCACCTTTTATTGGATATGATGGAAGCTACTCTTTCCCCCCTCTTTGGTTTCATGCATAGTTCTTCCCAGCCAAAAGGTTCCTCTATGTGACAACCAGGAACAGCTTCACTCAACTGTTCCTTATGTTGAAACATTGAATGAGTTTAAAATGCTTATTTTGCTTAATGTTCATTTTTACATTAATTTCCAGCAAGTGGTATTTACTTTTACTGTTATTATATCTAAATTAATTAAATCCCCTTGAACTGTTTTAAAATGTCTCTGATTATCAGAAACAGTCAAATGTAGTTCAAAAGTCTTTGAAGGCAGTGAGCTCTCAAAGTGCTATCATAACAGTCAAGGAAGGAATTGCAGGATCCACCCGTTGAGGCCTAGTCACCTCCTGAATTACTCTGCTTAGTGGGTTGGTCATGGAAGCAAGTTTTTGAGAATGAACAGATTCATAGGCTGAAAAAGCAAAGGTGACAATGGGACAGAGTCTCCAACACTAGTTTTGATCAAATATCTGGAGAGAGTTCAATGCACAATTTTCCAGAAATATTTTCTCCTGATTAGCCTGTTATGGATTTTGTTTGAGTTTTAAGTAAGTTTTGATCAATTCTACAACTTCTTCTTCTTGCGTATGGCGTGCACAGCCTAAAGTTGTAGGGCAACTTGTTCTATTTGATCTTATTTGATTGTGTACATCAGGTTGATTGCATTCGACGAAAACAGGGCAGACATGTGAAGGTTGCAATCTCCCACCCCAATTCTCCTACTCATAGTCATAATCTTACAGCATGGAAAGAGGCCCTTCGGCCCAACCTGTCCACACCGCCCAATATATCCCATCTACACTAGTCCTACCTACCTGCATTTGCCTCATATCCTTCTAAACTTATAAACACGTTATTGAGTGGGATGGGAATCATGTGTATTGAGATACCCTCATAATCGTGTAGTTTGTTATATGCGTGACAAGGTCTTTAAAGATTATTTTTTCTCATATGTTTTATCAAACTTATCAGACAGTGCCACACGTTCACAGAGGCAACGTACAAACTCCGTATAGACAGCACTCGTAGTGGGGATTAAACCTGGCCCCTTTGTGCTGTAAGGTAGCAACTCTACCGCTGCATCACTGTGCCACCCTTAAATGTTACAGTTTGACTAGCTGTCCATCTAAAATGTGTATTGGTGTTAACAAAAATGAATAATCCCAAAGGGGGTGAAGAAAAACTAAAGAAAAAACGTAAAAATGTAAAAAATGTAAATGCTGATAGACAATAGGAAAAAAAATGTTAAAGGAGAAAACAGATATGTGAGTAAGGATGAAGCAAGTTAGTAAAGATGAACTACAGAATTAAATTACTACTTTTCAGACACTTAATCAAAAAAAAAATCACGATATGGACAGGCACATTTAAACAGCAAGACGCAATAAATTGAAAGATAATGATGGTGAACGATTAAATAGCTACTTTGCCTCAGGAAGCTTAATAACCTGACTCAACCTTAGAAGAAATTAAAATGATAACAACATTTAAGCAAAGGGAGAAGATAATTGATTAACTAATCGGATTTAGAAAGGATAGAAACTACGCCTTTGATTGACTGCAAAGAGATGGAAGAGACACTATTACATAGACATAAAAAATAATTAGAAAAGAGAACAGTGCTAGAGGGCAGTAACATAGTGATGGTGATTCATCAATTAAAACAGAAGGATCAAACACGTCGTTAGACACGAGCAAGGTGCCTGAAGACTGGAGGGAGGCTAATGTTGTACCTCTATTTAAGGCCTGTAAAGAAAAAACAGGGAACAAATGACCAATAAGCCTTAAAACTATGGAAGGTACGTTATTGGAGAGGATTCTAAGGGATAAGATATACATGCATTTAGATTAAGTCTCACAAATTCAATGAAGTTAATTGAAGTAACCAAAAATGGTGATGAGTGCAGAACCATAGACATGATCCATATGGGCTTAAGCAAGCCCTTTGATAAGGTTCCATATGGCAGGCTGCTCTGAAAGGTTAAACCGCATGGGATCCAGGGAGTGTTAACTAACTGGATACCGACTTGACATAAGGGTGGGAAGCAGGCGGTGGTGTTGGAGTGTTATCCTTTGAACTGAAGGCCTGTAACTAGTGGTGTGCCTCAGGGGTCAGTGCTGGTTCTATGAAGATGGTTATCAAAAATTACAGTGAGATCTTGATAAGTTGGGCCAGTGGGCTGAGGAATGGTAAATGGCGTTATCTGAATTCCTTGAGATAAAGAATTACCTCTTTATTGGGTTGCATTTTGAGAAGTCAAACCAGGGCAGGACCTTCCCAGTAAATGATAGGGCCATGGGATTGTTTGTTGTGGAGCAGAAGGATCTAGGAGAAGTACACAGTTCCCTGAAAGTGGCATCGTAGATTGATAGTTTGGTGAGGATGGCATTTGGCATGCTGGCCTTCATCTGTCCAGGAACTGAATATAAAAGTTGGGATGTATTGTTACAGTTTTCCAAGGCACTGGTAAGACCTTGAAGAAGGGTTTCTTCAGTTTGAAGAAGGGTTTCCCCTGAAACGTTGCCTATTTCCTTTGCTCCATTGATGCTGCCTCACCCGCTGAGTCTCTCCAGCATTTTTGTCTACCTTCGATTTTCCAGCATCTGCAGTTCCTTCTTAAACAACGGTAAGACCACGGTGTTCTGTTCAGTTTTTGTTACTCTTCCACAGGAAAGATGCCATTAAGCTGGAAAATGTGCAGTGAAGATGTACAAGCATATTGCTAGGAGCTGAGGGCCTGAGCTATTGGGAACGTTGGGGAGGCTAGGAAATGTTTCCTTAGATCGCAGAAGGCGGAGGGGTGATCCATAGACAGATTAACTGTACATAAGGCAGATGAATGAAGAACTAGTGGGCATATGTTTAACGTAACAAATTTTCCCTTGGACTGGAAAAAAATATTTTGAGAAGCAATAGAAGATAGAGTACTGGAGTAACTCAGTGGGTCAGGCAGCATCTCCGGAGAATATGGATCGACAATGTTTCGAGTTGGATACCTTCTTCAGACATGGTTAGTATCCTTCAGTCTGCAAGATTTTGATGAATATTGAAGCAGTGTTTGGAGGAAACTATTTGTAATGTACAATATTTTGTTTTATGTTTCTACTATTCCTTTATATTAATTGAAACAATGTTTTCATGATTTCTTGTAATGTTTCCTGTTCACATTACATGATTTCTCTGTTGACTTGAGGCTGTGTATGTTTTCTACACTCAGGTAGTAAACTATGTTGTAGAGACCACTCCCGGCTGAAATATCTTTGACTATACAATTTTTCTGACTCAATGCTGGGATATATCACAGCCTCAACTTAGCACGTCACAACAACGGGGCAAGTGACTTAAAACCTGTCAAAATTCCTCATTGTGTTGTTTTAAAATTAGCATATTTTCCAATTGAGCAAATATCTGTGAGGTACCTGTTAAATATATATATGACTAGAGTAAGTGGGATCCATTGGGTCCCAGTCACACGGGAGGCCTGGTCCCCAACGCAACCCGTTCCTCAACACAATATTCCACCACTCACCCGTTCACCCAACGAAACCCATTCCCCCAACAAAACCCTTTCCCCCAACACAATATTCCACCACTCACTCATAGCCCCTAACTGCGCAGGCGGGCTCATTTTCCCTCATCCCCGAGCACTCCCCCTCCTTTTCATGTGTGGGAGGGGAGGGGGGAGAGAAGTGAGGTGTGTGGCGGGGAGGTGTGTGGTGAGATGAGGGGTGTGTGTGGACGGGGAGGTGGAGGAGAGGGGGAGAGGGTGGTGTGGAGGGAGGGGTTTGTGGGGGAGGGGGTGTTAGGGAGAGGGGGGTGTGGCGGGGGGGGGAGGTGTGTGTTGTGAGTTGGGGGGGGGTTGGGCAGGGGGCTTGTGGGGAGGGGGTGTGTGGGTATGGGGGAGTTGTGGGGGTGGGGGGTGCGTGGGTGGTGGGCTGACCTCGGAGAAAAGATGGGGGAAGAGCCATGGGGCAGAGGAGGGCATCATGGGTGGAGGAGCCAGCGAGGGGGACCAGAGAGGTAGTGGCTGGAATTGGCAGTGCGATGGGGACTCACAGCGGGCATTGGTCGCTGGTTGTTCTCCGCTGGGATCAGAGTCTCCGCTTTCTGTTTGGCGACATCTCCAACTCCGGGCTGGGCTGCTTGGGGCTGGGCTGCTTCGGGTCCCTCCGAAAGTCTGGTTGGAAACCTCCGCCGGCCACCGTCAACTCCAGTAAAGACGCAGGAAGGGACGGACCGTCCCGGGGAGTGACAGGGGAAGAGACTAATCAGCGCAGCGTCAACTGGCAGGAGAAGAGATCGATCTGCGCATACGCGGTTTTTAAGATTTTGAAACCTCGCTAGCTTTTATGACATTCAACCGATCGGAACAAAACTTGGTGCTCTCGCAGCACAGGAGAACGGTGAGTGAATTGGCGAAAAATCATAGCGCTATCATGAACCGTTTTCACGCAAATAGAAAAACCGCCAAACGGAAGATAACAAGATCAGAGTTTTAGTTGTGTATAGATAAGCATGTAACTGCCAACCATGTAGCTACAGGGATTAAGTGTTGATCTGAATTGCAAATGTATGTAACTTCTTGGCAAACTGTATGATCCAAAGTTTCTGTTTCAATATAATAGTTTGAGCGCAGGAGGATGAAGAGTGATCGTATACAGGTGCATAAGATCATGAGAGGAACAGATAAGGTGAATGCACAGTCTTTTACCCAGAATAGGGGAATCAAGAACCAGAGGACATAGGTTTACGGTGAGGAGGGAAAGATTTAACAAGAACCTGAGGGGAAGCATTTTTACACAAAGGATGGTAGGTATATGGAACGAGCTGCCAGAGAAGATAGTTGAGGCAGGTATGAACACAACATTAAAAAAAAAAATTTGACAGGAACATGGAGAGGGTAGGTTTATAGGGATATGGGCCAAACACAGGCTGGTGGGACTAGTGTAAATGGGGCATGTTAGTCGGTGCGGGCAAGTTGGACCAAAGTGCCTGTTTCCACTCTGTATGGTTCTCTGACTGTCTGCAAGGCTAACGTAAGTCATGGAAAACCCGAGTTTCTGAAGTAACGCTCAAGAACCCAGAAATAGTTGTTAAACTTTTAATTAATGGTCCATTGTTTAACACTGAAATATATCTTGCATTTGGATTTGTACACAATAACTGATAAAACATGTTAATTTTGCCAGTGAACTGTCACACTTCAAAGTATCACTCTTTGTTACACAATATGAAAAGAGAAAGAATGTAATTATTTTTAAGTGGAGACCTTCCATCCATAGACATAATTATACAAACTACAATTTCCCTCAAATCTAATATAAGACTTTACTTCGGAGTCACGTGAGTGACTACGTGAAGAAGGGCCGTCTGTCTGCGTGCGCGTCATTACGTCTGAACGCAAACGCGCGACGGACTGGCAGAGGCACTGCGTCCTCCCAGGCCGTTAGGATGGACAGGTAAGGAAAGTTGAATCACTTACCTGCATTCTTTCGGGCTTGAAACTTTTTGTAGTTTCAGGGCCCAGATGTCATGGAGACGGTCCGCGGGGAAGTCGGCTGCCGAAGACCACAGCATTTCCCAGTAGCGGGCAACGGTGTTTCCCGACATTTAGCGCCGGCAGCTGAACCGGCAGGAGTCTTGTTGCAGGAGGAGAGCTCCGTTGGTGGTCCTGCAGTACGGGAAAATCCACCCACAAGTCAAACAACCCGTTGACTCAGAAGAGTCCGGTGAGGGAAAGGGATGTCTGAGGACGACTCTCCCACATAGGAGCAACTTTCGGAGAAGTTGCTCCAACAATGACCAGCTCTAAGGAGAGAGCTGTGTCAGCCCGGGCCCTACAGCAGGCAGTACCGGGAGCCTCGCATAATGGGGCAACCCAATGTCTTCCCCATTGGAGGGGGAAGTACATATGGAAGAACATACCACTCTGAATCAGAGTACTACATGGAAACGGACCAGAGGCACTGCGTCCTCCCAGGCCATTAGGATGGACAGGTAAGGAAAGTTGAATCACTTACCTGCATTCTTTCGGGCTTGAAACTTTTTGTAGTTTCAGGGCCCAGATGTCGTGGAGACGGTCACCAAAGAGCTTTACATAAAATAAATAATACGCACAAAAGAAAAGAAATACTTCTGCAATCATCCAGGTTCCACTGGGTGCTTCCCTGGATAGAGATCTAGAAAATGAGGAGCATTCACGGTCAGTTTAAGGCTGACCCAAAGCAAGAATCTCATTTAGACCCACTGGAGGGGCCATGTCAGCGCAGGTATCCTCAGGGGCCTGCGGCAGCACCTGTTTTCAGGGCTACCTACAAATCTCACTCTCAATGGAGGGGAGTGCGAGTGACCAGTAGGTAACTGATCTCGAATTACAATACTATACAATACCATTTATTTGTCATTTGAACCTCACATAACGTTCAAACAAAATTTGGTTTTGAGATCAGTAGGTAACTGATCTCGAATTAAAGTATGAACATACTGAAGCACATGCATATGGCCTCAAGAGACAGCAGTTGGCGGAATATCCGCACAAATGCCGGCAAGGGAACAGCGCTATCAGGGTGACTTTGGAGAAACCAGCTGCCGAATCCTCTCTTCGGGTAAGACCAGAAGAAGGAAGCAAAAGCTGTTGGACCAATCAAGGTACCAATGACAAGCAAACTTCATCAGTAGGCAACAATACACCCCACACCTCCAAAGGGGGTAAGCGGTTCACTGAAGCCGGTGGTAACTTGAAAGCTGGGCACGGAAATATGATCAGAGTCGTCTTTCAAGGCAGACTCAGAATTATGGCCAGAATTGTCCGACAAGGCAGGCTCAGAATGATGAGGTTTTCAGACCAAGACCCAAGCAGAGGTCAGGAGAAACATGGAATCCACCAGTCCAACTCCCAATCAAGGAGAGAAAAGGAACCCGCATCAGGGGCCTTTGGGCTTACCACAAGACCACCGGTAGGAGGTAGGTGGGTTTTGGTTTACCGAAACAAGGGCTTGTGGACCAGTTACATGTTGGTAATTTTACTCTTGTGTTTTTGTTCAAAATGATAATAAAACAACATGAATTTCAGATCTGGTTTTAAAAAGCAGATAACAACATGTGATTATTTTTTACTGCACAACATACATAGGTTCCAAGCAGACTTGGAACTCGGACCGGAATTGTCTTCAAGGCAGGCCCAATATTTTGGGCAGGATTGTCTTCCAGGACAGATGACCGATGGAGGATGTCACTTCATCCAGGTTTAACTCATTTGTGCAGTATAGACTTTTAGAAACAGCAATGTTTTGTTACGGTCTAACTACTGTTTTATAGGAGCTTTCTATAAAATGGTCACATGGCATGCATCGACCTCAAAGATGCATACTATTTGGTGTCTATTCATTAAGAACAGGAGATATTTGAAGTTTAACTGGATGGCATGGCTCTACCAAATGGGTTGACATCAGCTCCTAGACTATTGACTAAACTACGCCAATTCAGGGACTACAAAGGTCTCAAAGCCACATAGTAATGGCATATTTGGAGGACATTTTCATTTTGGAGTCACCAAAAATTGGCAGAAGCATCAGTCAAGCAAACCAAAACCCTGTTTGAAAGAATTGGTTACCTCATCCATCCAGTTAAATCAAAATTGACACCTACAAGGGTAATTGATTACCCTAGGGGCAAACAACAATATTAATTAAGCCTGCAATGACCCGATAGTCAAATTCTAGCCATCTATCAGGCAAACAGCGAGTGTAATTGGCAAATAGTAGCTGCATTCCCAGCAGTACGGGCCTCAAGCAAAGGAACGAACACTCAGATTACATGCAGGCCGAATTGGCAAACTATGGATTGCCAGCAGAGGCGATTATTGAATAACTATGGGAGACAGCTCAGGGACATTTTGCTTGAAATCCATCGGGGGTTCTTCAGACCTATGCAAGCGGCTAAGGATGGGGAGACACCAACACAGTCTAAAGCTGTGGGGGCAGATGGAATGAGCAGGAGTCTGTAATTCCCCAACACATGGAATCAATTACCCAGAATTGTTGGGGGCACAATATGGACTCAAGGTTCTCGGTAGCAATATGCAACCGGTGCTTGTTCAAATTCAGATTGATAACACCACTGTGGTGGCATATATCCATTAACAAGGATGGTGTAAAATCTGTATCTTATGACAGATTGTCGAACCTCATTTGGCACTGGTGTATCGAGAGGAATATTTGGAAAATCTATGAGGTAGATATAACACGGTGACAGATGCTGGATCACGAATGTTTAATAACAACACAGAATGGATGTTGAATCAGACAGTATTTAACAAAAATAACTACACGATTTGGCATACCAGATGTTGATCCATTTGCATCTAGACTAACCATTAGTTACCCAGATATGTGTCCTGCGAGCTGGATCCAGGAGCAAGGCAGTGGATGCTTTCTCCCTCAATTGGGGAGGAATGTTTATGTATGCTTTCCGCCAATTTGTCTCACAAACCGATGCTTGACAAAAATCAAGCAAGACTAAGCCACAGGCATATTGGTAGTGCCAGATTGGCCTACTCAAGCCTGGTCCCCAAAAAGTTTGGGAATTATAGTCCAGCCAGTAATGGCTGTACCCAAGAGCAGGGACCTCCTAGTGAACCCAGTTACAGGGAGCAATCATCCACTACATGAACGTATAACTTGTTGGTCTGCAGATTCTGAGGAGGCCATTTCAAGGCATAGGACTGTCCGAACAAATACAACACAGTTCGGATAACGGATGTCTTGGAGTTCCTATCAACTGTACTATAACTATAAACTAAGTTATAGTGCATCTATAGTGCCAGAGGCACACGCTCCTCCAATCTGATGCCGGAAACAGGGCACAGTTCGATAGGAACACACCCCTTTACAACAAAATTCATGAAGGGAATTTACAATTTAAGACCTCCAAGGCCAAGATACACTGACACATTGGATGTGAGCGTGGTACAAACCCTACTTTGACAGTGGGGACCACCTATAACTAACCCTGAAGGTGGTATGCTGACAAAGAGTCCAGACACTACAAAAGCTACGGTTGGACTACATTACCACCAATATGAACAACATAACATTCCTAATCAGGAACCTGATAAAACAGAGCAGGCCAGGAATGCCAGGGATGGAGATCCAGTTATTGGCATATCCAGAGGACCAATGGTTGTGTGTGTGGTAACATACTAACACCACTATCTGAGAGTTACGGAGAACCTCAGAGGCTCAGAACAATTGGTCCTCATCAGCCATAAATAAAAAAAATAAAAAAATTAAAATTAAAAAAACACACCAAAAGGTGTCAACTCAAACCATCACCAGATGGTCAAAAGAGGTAATGGCGGTAGCAGGAGTAAACATTTATATGGTTAAATCTCACTCCACCAGGGCTGCATCTATGTCGGCAGCAAGAGCTATGGACGTGCCCCTTGACGACATCCTAGTGGCTGCAGGATGGACAAATGAAATAATGGTCCACCGGTTTTATAACAAACCCATAACCGAACTGGGGGTGTTTGCACGTACCATTTAAAGTTCTGTCCCTTAGTTTCCCCCCCAAGGTTGGGAGGGGTAATTTTTTATAAAACTTTTCTTTCATTTAAACCATCAGTTTCTTTACTGTAAAGAAGTCTCAACAACACATTGTCTTAACTGTAGCTTTTATTAACTGTTCACATAATTGCTATACTAGCTGTACGTGGTCTGTCACTGGAGCTAGAGAGAGAGACCCCAGGGAGGGAACATGCAATTATACACCTAATAAGGGGAGTGGTTAAGGGTGGTGAGGTCACTATGTTAAAGGCACATGCACTAGCTATCTACATCCTTCCTCTTGGAACAAAGCAATATAACAGTGACAGGGCGACCACGTCTCATGCGCTACAAGCAGGCATACAATGATTACAGAGCTAAACAAAATCCCCGTAGCGAACAGGCGGCTTGACCAGCCTGCCTGACCGGGTGCGAAGCTCGCCACCTCCTCCCCCTGCAGGAACAAGAGCAGCCGGGGCCGGGGCAGGCGAGCGAACCGGGGATACAGGGGGAGAAGAGGCAGGAGAAGACCCACCCGCCGGCGGGGTAGAGGGAGAACGAGGGCTGGGAGGCGGAGACGGGGGCTTAATCAACGGCGACGGGAGGGATCTGGGCACCTGCGGAACGGCAGGAGCGGAAACAGACAAGGGAGGGGAGAAGGGGGCAGCAGGCGGAGGTCGGGGCTCGTTAACGAGCAGCAGATGCTGGCGGGAACGGCAGTAAATGACCCCGTCGTGGTCCACCAAGTAAGACCGCGGTGAGCCGGCATCACCGACCACCGTGGCGAGCTTGTAGTGGCCAGAGGCAGTCTGCATCCGGACGATCTGGCCGGGAAACAGGGGCGGCAGGGGGCGGCAGGACTGGTCGTGGGAGCGCTTCTGCGAGTCATGCTTGGTGGTGATACGCTCCTGGACAGTAGCAGGGGGGAGAACAGAGGGAACAAGGGATTGCTGGGCAACAGGGAGGGGGGGGCGAGTTCTGCGAGACAGCAGTCGTTGTGCCGGCGAACCCAGGGCAGGGTCGCGGGAGATGTTGCGGAGATTAAGTAGGGCCAGGTGGAAGTCCGACTTGGACAGCCGACAGTGCTCCAGCAAACCCTTAGCACTGCGGACTGCACGCTCCGCCAGGCCGTTGCTTTGCGGGTACTCAGGGCTGCTGGTAAAATGTTTAAAGTTCCACTGAGAAGCGAAACGCTGGAACTCGGCACTGGTGAACTGGCTGCCGTTGTCGGATTGGAGGCGAGCAGGGGAGCCAAACGTGGCAAAGTGGCGACGCAGCCTCCCGATGACAGCCGAGGAGGAAAGGGAGTGGAGTTGGTCGACCTCAAACCAGTTGGAATAGGAGTCGACGAGGACCAGGAAGTGTTTCCCACGCCACTCGAAAATGTCAGTAGCGACCGCCGTCCAGGGGAGATCAGGGGCAGGTTGTTGCAGCAGCGGCTGACGTTGTTGATGTGGGGCCAGGCTGTTGCAAGAAGGGCAAGCAGAGACCCACTCCCGGATGTCGTTGGCCATGCTGGGCCAGTAGAACTGGCCCTGGGCGCTGGACAGAGTGGCCTCGGCCCCAGGATGACCGTTGTGGGCAGACTGAAAATAGGCAACCCTCAGTGACTCGGGCACTACGACCTTGTGCCCCTTAACCACCACGCCGTCGTGCAGGACGAGCTCATCGCGGACCAGGAAGTATGGGACTACACTGGCCGGCAAGGAGGAGCGGCGTTCAGGCCAACCCTGGATGATGATGTCGGACAGTAGCTGCAGGGTAGGATCCTTGGCAGTGTGGGAGACGAGGGACTGCATCTGCTTGGAAGGCACAAAGTTGACATTAAGCACCATTAGGTCCGACGACTCGTAGGGGTGGAGGGCAGAGGAAGGCAGAGGGGCGCGGGACAGTGTGTCGGCAACGAACATGTCTTTGCCTTTTCGGTAAACGATGGTAAAAGTAAACCGTTGCAGCTGCAACATCATACGCTGCAACCTGGAGGAAGCAGCGTGGATCGGCTTGTTAAGAATGGTCACTAGTGGCTGGTGATCCGTTTCAATCGTGAAGGTATTGCCCAGAATGTAGTCCTTGAACCTCGAGCAAGCAAACACCACAGCAAGGAGTTCTTTTTCAATTTGAGCGTAGCGCTGCTCGGCAGGGGTCATGGTGCGGGACGCATAGGAAACGGGCAGCTGCTGACCGTCGTGGAGCTGCATGCAAGCGGCGCCGAGGCCAAACTTGGAAGCGTCACAGGTGAGAACAATGGGGTGCTGTAGGTCAAAAAACTTGAGTGTGGGGGTACTGACCAGTCGGGACTTCAGGACGTCAAAGGCGCGTTGGTGTTGCGGGAACCAAGCCCAGGCAGTGTCCTTTTTGATGAGCTCCCTCAGGGGCGCACTCAGTTCGCTGAGGTCGGGGATAAACTTCCCCAGGTAGTTCACCATGCCCAGGAAACGCTGCAGAGCGGGCACATCGGTAGGAGGGGACATTCCAGAGACGGCAGCAGTTTTCTCCGGGTCGGGCTTCAGCCCCGAGGCGGTAAAGACGTGGCCCACGTAAGTGACTTCTTTAACGCGGAATCGACATTTCTTTGGGTTAAGTTTCAGATTAATGTCCCGGGCCCGATCTAGGACTTTACGGAGGTTCAGGTCGTGTTCAGCCACGTCCTTGCCATAGACCAGGATGTCGTCAACTATGATAGCACACGGCAGACCGGCGAACAGCTGCTCCATGGTCCGCTGGAACACCTCACTGGCAGAGTTGATGCCGAATGGCATGCGCAGAAATCGAAATCTTCCGAACGGTGTGCTGAAGGTCGTCAGGTAGGAAGAACGTTCATCTAACGGTATCTGCCAGAAAGAGCTTTTGGCATCGAGGACCGAAAAGACAGTGGCCGGGCCAACCTGTGCAGCGACGTCCTCTACTGTGCGCATCGGGTAGTGCGGGCGTTTGATTGCCAGGTTCAGGTCCTTGGGGTTGATGCAAATGCGAATCTCAGATTTGTCCTTCTTGGCCGCCACCACCATGGTGGAGACCCACCGGGTGGGCTCGCTCACCTCTTTCAGGATGCCCTTGGAGACCATGTTCAGTAACGCAGACTTCACCTTGTCCTTCATGGCGAAGGAGACGCGGTGTGGCGGGCGGACCACAGGCTCTATGCTGGAGTCGACAGCAATCTTGTAGCAGCTGGGCAGCTTGCCCAGCCTGTCATCGAAGCGATCAGGGTATTCACGCAGGGGGTCCATGAGGGTCTGTACCTGATGGATGTCGTGATGAAAGGAGACCAAACCGAGGTCCTGGCATGCTCGGGCGCCGAGCAGGGTCACGTTGTCGGAATCTAGCAGGTAGAAAAAGTGAGGGGCCGAGAGGCCTCCAGGACCTTGCAGTGCAAAGTTGTCTTTCCCACAGGAACGAGTACAGCTCCCCCCTACGCATGCAGGCGGGAGAGTGCAGCAGACACTCTCTCACCAGACCTTATCTTGCGAAACAGGCTTGTTGACATAACATTTCCAAAAGCGCCTGTGTCCAACTTAGCTGAGAAGGTCGTACCATTAACGGTCACACGGACAGAAGGGTTAGCAACCAAAGCATGAGAGTCTAGAAGCGAAAACACGCTGGCCTCCCCTTCGGAGGAACTGATATCAGAAAGGGTGAGATCATCAGGCAGGTGCTCTGAGACAGTACTATCAGCCTGAGCAAGCAAGGTTGACCGGCACTCTCCGAAAAGGGGGGGCTTGATTCCCGCGGGCTCGGCAGGCTGCAGAAAAATGATTTAGCTTTCTGCAGAAATTGCAGGTCTTCCCCAGGGCAGGGCACACGTTGAATTGATGGGTAGCAAAGTTGCAGTTGGGGCAGCGGCGGGCGACTCCTGACCTGGGTGGGGGTGGACCCTGTTGTCGCCGCGGGGCAACGTTTCTTGGGCGGCCGGTGGCAGAGGCTAAGTCGACATGAGTGTCCTCGGGTGGCAGGGTAGAGGCGACAGCTTCAGCCATGAGTGCAGCGTGTAGAGCCGCATCCAGAGAAAGTTCGGGCATTCTGAGAAGTTCTGCTCTCAGTTTGGTATCGCGGAGGCCGTATACAAGGATATCACGAGTCAGCTGCTCGGGGGTCAGGGCATCAAGGCGGCAGCGCCGAGCCAGGTGCCTCAACGCGGCGATGTAGTTAGTGACGGACTCGTCAGCGCTCTGCCGACGGCCAAACATTTTGAAACGCTCCAAAATAGAGTTGGTGGGAACATCACACAGGGCAGTGAACTTAGCAATGAGACATACCGGATCGAGGGCACTCTCACCAGCAGCATACACAAACGACTCGGACCGTTCCAGGGCGTCGGGACCGGCCAAGTTGAGGAGCAGAGATGCACGCGTCTCAGCGGTGGCAGCAGGGTGGGCGATGGTCACATAATGCTGAAAATCACGTCGGAAGACATCCCATCGATGGGCAATGTCCCCATCAAATACAAGCGGGTCGGGCTTGCGGCACGAGTTTGCCATGGCACGAGGGAAGGAAACAGGATAAGGGTACTGGGGTATAAACTAAAAGAAAACCGGCAAACAGGAGGCGCAGGGTCTCACAGCTGAGACACCATGTAAAGAAGTCTCAACAACACATTGTCTTAACTGTAGCTTTTATTAACTGTTCACATAATTGCTATACTAGCTGTACGTGGTCTGTCACTGGAGCTAGAGAGAGAGACCCCAGGGAGGGAACATGCAATTATACACCTAATAAGGGGAGTGGTTAAGGGTGGTGAGGTCACTATGTTAAAGGCACATGCACTAGCTATCTACATTTACTTAACTACGTAATGTCTGAATGCTTTAATGATTACACGCATCCATGGTCAATCCATTCAGTGTGTGACGCCTGGATTCGTAACCGGCGTAAAATCACAGAGCTTTGAAATCTTCACGTAGTCACTCACGTGACTCCGAAGTAAAATAGTAAGATTAAACGAGAACTTACCAGTTTGAAGTTTGATCTTGATTTTATGAGGAGTTACGTTGAGCGATTACATGCCCTCTGCTCCCACCCTCATACTATCAAGGTCATATGGAAGTTCTAGTTTCTTCACAATCTTACTGTTCTCAGGTCTTCTTTTTATCTGTGATTTAACACCGCTGCTTTGAAGATTGATGCGCACGTAATCGCTTCACGTAATCGCTCATCGTAACTCCTCATAAAATCAAGATCAAACTTCAAACTGGTAAGTTCTCATTTAATCTTACTATTAAAAATTGCTGTAGGTATCTGGATTTAAATACAATGATACTTGAACAATAGCAGACCAGGTCAGATTAATCATAAATCCGTCTGAAGCACCAAAATGGACAAGAGTCTCAGGAACTGGAGCAGACTGCAAAAGTGTGTCTGTGTATGTGTGTGCATGTAGGTGTGTGGTTGTGTGTGTGCGGTTATGTGTGTGTGTATTGATGAGGGGGGGGGGACATGGTGATTGAGGAAAAAACATTTTGCAGGCAATTATTCTCTGCCCATGGAAACAAAAGCATTATTTCCATGTTTTATTTAAACAGCATCATATAAGAAACCTTAAGGAATCAGGTCAAATGTTGGCAGACATTTACATTGAGATCACAGTACATTACATTACAGGCATTGATATCCAGCTTGCAGGTTTCACGCTGCATTCCAAGGCCAATCTTCACCAGTGACTGTCAAATTGTCACTACCTTCAACTTCTTTGCTTTGCGATCCTTCCAGAGCTCCGTTGGAGGCATATGTGGGATCTCCCTGTTGGCCACTGAGGAATATACAGGACAGGTGTTGATGCCTGTTTTCCGGGACAGCCAATTATATAAATTTGGCTCCTAGTTGGTTCTTAGGTTTGCGGCTCGGACTGGCCTCCCTTGGGTGCTCCGTGCTTTCGACTGTGTGTCTTCATTTAGTGAAGCACAAATTAAGTTGTGTGCATCCTTATCACACTCATTCAACCTAATTGGTTGGGACACCCAGAAAAAATCAACAGCTGCATTAAAGCTGCTCCATCATCCACATTCTACAACATTTTGAGCTTGATGCCTGCAGCCAACACTTCACTTCTTTCAGGGAGGTAAAATTTAGAAGAAAGGGAAGTTTTGGATGTTCTAATCATAGCATCGCACAATATTTAAGTAAATAATTTTTGTCTAAATAAAAAAATATTTGTTTAAGTAACTGTTAATAGCTGTATACAAAAGCAATTAGAGTTATTTAATTTAGCTGGATGGTTTGTCATCCTTCTTCGACAAGTTAGCATTCTCTTTTCAAATGAATAAAGTTAAAGGATGCTAATGGCTTAGTGTTTTTATATAATTCATTGTAACGCTTTAAAATGGCACGTGGATGAATGTATTAAATATTCATAAGCTATACAAAAGGTAATTACTTATCCATTGCGATGCAGTAAGTTAATATTTATTCAGCTGATATAGTAAAATATTATAATTGAATTTCTATGTAAATGTAAATGTACTAATTTTTAGTGGGGTAAGATTAATTAAATGATAAAAAATATGTAACACAGCTTTCTACATGAACAAAAGGATAACATTTGCGTCATTATGTAAATGTATCCTGACGATCAAACTGCTTTAGATAATCAAACAATTCTCCTTTGCAAAATTTCCCCACATACTTGACCGTATGTTGAGACCAGATATTAATACCAATGCATGATATTTTTGAAAAATAACTACATTTTTGTAGCTGTATCATATCATTATCAGTTTTCTTATTGCCAATTCAAATCTTGAAATCAATTACTTATTTCAGAAAGATTTTATTTTAAATAGAAACCAGATTGATTTGTCAAGTTGTAGCCAAACCTGCAGCATGAATGCAATTCAACCATAATAAAGCAACATTTATTACAAATTTAACAAAACCTCTGCCCTAGAATACTGTGGGGGGGGGGGCTTTTCTAATGAAGGTTTTGAACCACGTGAGCTGAAGGAAATGAACGGTTTCTTTCCTTAAGGCATAAGGAACTGCAGATGCTGGACTTGAGCAAAGAAAAATCACAAAGAGCTGGTGCAGTTCAGCAGATTCAGACAGCATCTCAGGAGGACATGGTTTCAGATGGGGGCCTCTTCAGATTGATAGTAGTAGGGAGGAGAACGCTGGAGGCAGGACAAAACCAGGCAAACATAGAAACATAGAAAATAGGTGCAGGAGTAGGCCATTCAGCCCATCGAGCCTGCACCGCCAATCAATATGATCATGGCTGATCATCCAACTCAGTATCCTGTACCTGCCTTCTCTCCATACCCCCTGATCCCTTTAGCCACAAGGGCCACATCTAACTCCCTCTTAAATATAGCCAATGAACTGGCCTCAACTACCTTCTGTGGCAGAGAATTCCAGAGATTCACCACGCTCTGTGTGAAAAGTGTTTTTCTCATCTCGGTCCTAAAATATTTCCCCCTTATCCTTAAACTGTGACCCCTTGTTCTGGACTTCCCCAACATCGTGAACAATCTTCCTGCATCTAGCCTGTCCAACCCCTTAAGAATGTTGTAAGTTTCTATAAGATCCCCCCTCAATCTTCTAAATTCTAGCGAGTACAAGCCGAGTCTATCCAGTCTTTCTTCATATGAAAGTCCTGACATCCCAGGAATCAGTCCGGTGAACCTTCTCTGTACTCCCTCTATGGCAAGAATGTCTTTCCTCAGATTAGGAGACCAAAACTGTACGCAATACTCCAGGTGTGGTCTCACCAAGACCCTGTACAACTACTGTAGAACCTCCCTGCTCCTATACTCAAATCCTTTTGCTATGAATTCTAACATACCATTCACTTTCTTCACTGCCTGCTGCACCTGCATGCCTACTTTCAATGACTGGTGTACCATGACACCCAGGTCTCGTTGCATCTCCCCTTTTCCTAATCGGCCACCATTCAGATAACAGTCTACTTTCATGTTTTTGCCACCAAAGTGGATAACCTCACATTTATCCACATCCCTTCCCATCCAAACCACCTAAAATGTTGCATGTCCATGTTCTCCAGAGATGCTGCCTGATGCACCAAGAAACACCAGAACTTTGTTTTACTGCACTACTGTTTTACTGCAACATTGTTTATTATTGTTCTATGTACCAGGATACAGTGAAAATATTTATTTGCGTGCCACATCAAATCATATAATATAGTCACGCACAAGCAAAACATGTTGTGAGAAAAATACTAGATTATAGAAAATAGCAATGCAGCATTGTTGAGTTACACAGCATGGAAACGGGGAGTCACAGGATGGGTAGATGACAAGAGTTATGGGTTTATTGGCATTTTGAGAAGCTAATACATTTTCAAAAAACTGCAGATACAAAGATTTGCAAAGTCTACAATGAGGTAGCTTTGAAGATTGGGATCACACCCCATTTTATGGATGGATTTTTCAGTAATCTGATAATAGCAATAAAGAAGCTGCTCCTGAATCTGATGTTACATGCTTTCAGTCTTTGCATCTTCTGACCAATGGGAGAGGGTACAAGAGGGAAAGACCGGGATGTAAATCGTCCTTGATTTTGTTGGCATCTTTCCTGATGCAGCATGAAATGTAGATGGAGTTGATGGGTGGGGGGAGGGGGGATACTGGTGTGTGTTAGACTGGGCTACATCCACACCTCTCTGCAAGTATTTCCTGTCTTGGGCAGGGCTGTTGCCCAATGCAGTTGCTATGCATCCCAATAGCATGCTTTGTATGGAGTGTCTGTGGAAGTTGGTAAGAGCCATTGAAGACAAGCTACACTTCCTAAAGGGCCTGTCCCACTTGGACGACCTAATCCGCGAGTCCAGAAGAGAAGAGTGTCTTCGACCTTCAAGCTCGAGGGCACTCTTCTGGAAGTCCTCGAGCTGGATCGACCGGCCGCGTTGAAACCATGAGCAGCATCTACCGACACACACACACACACACACACACACACACACACACACACACACACACACACACACACACACACACACACACACACACACACACACACACACACACACACACACACACACACACACACACACACACACACACACACACACACACACACACACACACACACACACACACACACACACACACACACACACACACACAGAAGATGGGGGCCAGGGAGGAGCGTTGTCTGCGCGATGAAGATAAAGGTAAAACGGCTGCCACAGTAATGGTAAGTCCTTTAGAGAGAGAAGGGGGGGGGGGGGGGGGGGGTGGTGAGAGAGAAGGGGGGGGGGGGGGGGGGGGGGAGGAGTGGAGACACTTTTAAGAAATATAATAAAGCTTAACGGGTATTTTACCTACCGGTAGGTCTTTCTAGGTCCTGAACACTCCAATCAGCCAATCAATATGCCCGGTCAGCGAGGGAGATTGCCTACCGCTGCCTGATGAGCATTGGGTACAGAGGGCTATGGAATAGGTGTTAGAAGATGGGATGAATTTACGATGGGTCTGCAAGGGCATGGTTTGTAAAATGATATGTTTCCATGCCGTGTGACTCTATGACGAAAACACATGACTTAAATTCACAGAAAAGTAGCACATTAGTTCCACCTCACCGCCTCCGTGTGACAATAGATAAAATAACAAACTGAAAGTCAGTCTTTTGAGAGGAAAATGGATGAATTCACGTGCACATTATTGAATATATATCATTCTCACCAAATTGCAAACAAAGAAAATTAAAAGAATGATGGTTCAATCAAAGGCGGGATGGGAAATTGCATCAGTCAAATGGTCACTAGTATTTTGAAGTTTGCATTATAAAAGGAGGAGAGTTTGGAGCAAACTTGAGCTGCAGACAAGATTGGTCTACTAAACAGAAGGGAACAGATCCTCTGCATTATTGTCTGGATAGGTTATGTTCAAATTCTTCGAGAGTTAACAAATTATTTATGCAAATTATATTCATATTGAAGGGCAGCTTGCAAGGGAAAAGGGAAAGCAGCCCAAACCCTGTACAGATGGAAACAGATTCTTGTAAATGATGCAAGAGTGAGCTACATTTAGAGTCAGAATTAGGGATGAGTATATGTGAATTGAAATTACAAATACAGGTAGGGGTCAACGCTGTTCAGGGTCATCAGAGCGAGAAGATCATTTTAATGCAGTGTTTTATAGTATTTTACAAGGAACGGATAATTGCTGTTAAAATATTTTCAAAGTATTGATGCAGCAAGTATTTACTTGGATTGAGTTCTGGATGGATGCGTGTAATTAATCTATTCCCTGTTTATCCCCTGTCTCCCTGATCGGGCAGTGTTGAAACATATTCCATAGCAGTTATTTCCTGCACTGCATGTTGTGATATGCATCAAGAGATTTGCTTGCCAAGTATCATAATGATCTGGGGAATACTAGCAAAGCATGCTAAGATGTTAATGTAAAGAATTCTAAAAAGTCACACTAATGCTAATGCAGGATGATGTTTCTCCTTGGTAGAGTCTACAACCAGTGGTGAAATAAGATATAGAATCTTTAGGAATGAAATAGGAAAAATCTCTTCACCCCAAAGGTGGCGAATCTTTGAAATTTTCTTTTGCAGAAAGCTATGAATTTCAGAGACTGATTACATTCAAAATAGTGATTGATAGATTTCCAGATACTAAACAAATCCAGAGATATGTGGAAAGGGCAAGAAGGTGATGTTGCAGGTAGAAGATTAGTCATGATTTTACTGAATGGTGAAACACTGAATGGAACTGATGTGCCATAATGCTCTACAATGCTGAGAACTATATTCTGCACTCTGTGTCTTCCCCTTTGCTCTATGTATTGTACGAGAGTTTTAACTGGTTGTATTTATGTATGGTATATCTGATCTGTTTTGTTAGCATTCAAAACAAAGCTTTTTACTGTACCTCGGTCCACGTAAATCATAAACCTAAACCCTAAACACCTTGTAGAGGACAAATGGTCTACTCCTATTCTATACATTTTCTTATGCAGTCAAAAATAAACACTTCTTCAAAAATACGCACTTTGGACATCACAAGACATCAATCTAAAGTAACAGTCACATTGAATTTTCCCTTTGCAGCGAACACAAATGTCTTATGTTGTTGAAGTCGACAGCTTTTCTTCAACATAAATTAAAAAAATAAAAACAAGAAAAGATTGTCATGTCATTCAGAAAGATAATGACTGATTCTGTATCCTAACTCCCCTTTCACCTCTCTCAAGATCTTATTTCCTTAATTCCTCGACTGTCCTACAATCCACTGCTTTCACCTTTAGTCTAATGTCTGAACCATTGAAGGTAATGAATTCCAAAGATTCACAAATAAATTGAGGGGGGACCTCATTGAAACTTACAGAATAATGAAAGGCATAGAGTGGATGTGGAAAGGATGTTTCCACTGGTGGGAGAGTCTAGGACCAGAGGTCATAGCCTCAAAATTAAAGGGTGCTCTTTTAGAAAGGAGGTGAGGAGGAACTTCTTCAGTCAGAGGGTAGTTAATCTGTGGAACTCATTGCCACAGAGGGCTGTGGCGGCCAAGTCAGTGGATATTTTTGAGGCAGAGATAGACAAATTTTTGATTAGAATGGTTGTCAAGGGTTATGGGGAGAAGGCAGGAAAATGGGATTAGGAGGCAGAGATCAGTCATGATTGAATGGCGGAGTAGACTCGATGGGCCAAATGGCCTTATTCCACTCCTATAACTTGTGAACTTGTGAAGGTCTTATTTCCTTCATTCCTTGACGCTGTCTGAAACTTCACAGCATTTGAAGGTAAAGAATTCCAAAGATTCACTACTCTGCACAGAAGGCAAGTTCTCACTTCAGTAGCTGAACACTTATCCTAAGGCCACCTTCTCGCTCTATACTCTAGAGGAAACAGCTATGCAATGTCTACCTACCACTCCTTGTCAGGTTCTACTATCGCAAAGGGCTCACTTAAACTCCAGTTGGTAGTTAGTCATCTTTGTCGATCTTTTAAAATAGGCAACCCCTATTTAAATTTAGGTGTTGCTGTATTTGTTCTGAATTTTTGAATATCTTTTCCCCAGGAAGGATAGCTGTAAATAAATTGAGGCAACAACAACCATATATTGCAATGATTATAGCAAATGATGAAACCTAACAAGGCAGCTGGCTTAGACAACATGCTGCAACATCTGGATTCCAGAGCACGAGAATGCTGGAGATGTTTAACATCTGCATTGCAACCAACTGGCAGATATCCAAGGTTGTTGCTTTACCAAAACCAGGCAAAGATGCCAATCCTCCCAGCAGCTACCGGCCTATATCCCTGCTGTGCCATCCATACAAACTGATGGAAAGATGCATACTGAACCACATCACGCTGGATGTAGACGATGTTTTAATACCTGAACAGGCTGGATTCCGCCATGGAAAGTCAACAACAGGACAACTGCTGAACCTCACTCAGCACATTGAAGATGGCTTCTAGGGGAAGCTGATCACAGGTGCAATATTTGTAGACTTGTCCACAGCATATGACACTGTAAACCACCGTACCATGAAAGCCAAACTGCAACAAGCACTACAGGACTCTCATCTTGTCCAGTTCATCATGACAATGATGGAGAACCGCCGCTTCTTTGTATGCTTGAATGGTAAGAACAGCCATTGGAGATGACAAAAGAATGCTCTACTGCAGGGCAGTGTCCTTGCCCCAACGTTGGTTAACATATAAAGCAATGACCAACCCATCGCCCAGAAAACTAGAGCGTTTCTGTATGCCGATGACTTATGCATCGCAACGCAATCCTCAGACTTCAGCAGATTGAGACCGTACTAGAGGCTGCTCTGCAGAATATGACAACATACTACCAACAGAAATCCCTGCGCCCAAACCCAACAAAAATGTAAAGCACAACTTGCCACCTCCGGAACCGGGATGGGACACGTCAACTGCAGGTGGGATGGAATGATGTCCTGTTGAAAAAGTGCAAAGTCCCAAAGTACCTAGGTGTGGTCCTCGATCGCACATTATCATATCGCCATGATGTTGAGAAGACCAAGCCAAAGGTCAACACCCGGAACAATATCATCGAAAAAGTGGCAAAAAGCACATTTGGACTCATTGACCCAACAACAATCCGTACTGCAGCCCTGGCGTTCTGTTTCTCTTTGGCAGAATATTCAAGCCCCATCTGGAACCCCTCTAATCATGCACGCAAGGTGGACTCTGCATTGAACACTGCCTGCAGGAAAACCACAGGATGCCTGAAGCTGACAAAGGTTAAATACCTGTACGAGCTGGCAGGCATCGACAAACCATCTTGAAGAATACGGTGATCGGGCAGCTGCAATAGAAGGCTTTAATGTGGACACAGACCCCCGCCACCCCTTGCACAAGTACCAACATGCCAAGAAACGCCTGAATAGTCTGAACAGCTTCATGGAACCAGAGCCAACCGTACCAGGCACCAAAACCAAACAACAGATGGCACCAGGACACCACCTGCCTTATACTACCTAGAATGCCCTAAACCGCCTCCGCACTGGAGTGGGACATTGCGGACTGAACCTGAAGAAGTGGGGCCTTTCAAACTCTGACTAGTGCAACTGTGGATAGGTACAGACAATGGCCCACTTACTGACTTGCGGTGAAGAGGCATGCAATGTGGCAAAGGCTGTGGCAAAGCGATGGCAGAACGATGGCAGAACGATGGCAGAACGACGTATGGCACACGAGCGAACAATCTATTGTAAATGCATTTCAAGGAATTTTATAGAAATATTATCAAAGATCATTTGACACTGAGTTACATGTGGATGACAGATGAAAAATGACGAGAAACGTTGTGGGTTTTACTGAAAGTTTTAAAGAGGTTGAAAAATAGGTTGGAAAAACAGAAAGGTTTGGGGAGTGAATCCCAGAGAGTGTAGCTAGAAGCTGCAGCCATCAGTGGTATAGCCTGACTCACCCAGTTCCTCCAGCACTTTGTGACTTTTCCCATCACAGATATATGGTTCTGTTTCTACACTATCCACAATTGCAATAAAGGTGCGGAATGAGCCTCACACGAGTGGAATACTTTCACTGTCTTAGGCTGTTCCTAATGTCACAATTTATTAAGAGCAAAGGAAGTTATGAGAATTCCATTTGGGATGTTCAGAAATAATACCATTGTTAATAGTTGCCACATAGATTGAGATTTAAAAAGTGTCATTTGTATTTTGATTTGTATGTAAATACAAGATCTTAAAACTCTTTCAATTATTGCAGTGCAACTAGAATGGGGATCCAATAATCTAAAATAGGGTGATTACATAGAATATCGGTCTCGGTGAGCATCTCATAGGACTTTCCAATTCTAAATACAATGTCAGCTTTCTATCCCCTTATATTGTTGTGGTGCTATTCACCTTGCTTGATAGGAATGAATAAGAGATGTCACCCATGGGATAACCCTTAAGTATGTGACATGCTGTGAGGCACTTTAATTACACCTGCGTTGTGCATCTGTCACAAAACACTCTGGAACCTTCCCATCTGTCTTCCTAATAAACAGCCTGTGCTTTTACATGATACCCACCGACAAGCCGAGGTAATTTTTCCTCACATTGTAAATGCCAGGGAATATTAGAGCACACAGAACGCTAATGAATCTGCACAAAAGCCCAAGTTTTATCTTAATCTTCTCATCTCATTAAAGAAGCATACAAAATTAATGAGTGTAGTGGCGCAGTGAAAAATATTTCCCCTTCGATTGCCTGTTGCCCAGCTCTCTGTACTTTGGCAAGGGCTAAAACAAAAGAAAATCTCTGTAGCGAGAAAGGCATAATCACCTTTAAAGACTATTACCTGATTAATCCTGAGATAAAAGCTAACATTCATTTATCCAAACGCGAGGGCACCGATGATTTATGCACGCAATCTTTCAATTCAATTCCCCCAAATAATTATTTTATGGCTGGCAGCATCATTTTACTATTTCATTTCAGCAAGGGATATGACATGACCTAGATAGCTACATTGCAATTCAAATAGACATGTTTATTTGAGGTTATAGCCCTTATTTACATTTTTTAATTTTTATTTGCGGCAGAAATAACAGAATATGTTGCCTTCTGAAATTCTGTATTTATTAACTGTTTTCCTAAAGAAACGAGGTCTCATGTTTGCCCAGATAAAATTGGTTGCAAGCACTAAGTGCTTGGGAGATTATCAGCTTGTTGTATTCATTTCCTGACACTCAATCCCAGTTAATTCAATAGAATCGAACATGTGGGCGGTGAGTACAGCCAACAACTAATACTTTCTTATGCTTTCAGTATTAGAAAGTAGAGACAAATCACTCCCCAATGTTGCATTCGCCATTATCGGATAGTTACACCTTAAAATAACTTATTCAGCTTAATTCTGATTTTAAAACAGTAATTGTTAAAGCTTTGTGTTAATGTCTATATTTTTTCAGTACAGCCAAATATAATTGTTTATTTTCAAAAATTGACTGCATTAATGAGGAATCTATTCACCGTGCAAGAATAACCAATATTTGGCACCAATAAAAGCTATTTTACACCGACTATTCTCTGCACATCATATAGATTACAAGGTCAAGCAAAGGTTGCCCACTATTCCCAAGAGTGTTAGTTACGAATAATGTCAAAGTCTGAAGAATTTCAGCACTGTCATATTTCTTTGATGTTCAAGGAGCTAATAAAATGAGTCAGAAAAGCAATCTTGATATTTTACGTGAACTCTTCTGGGGTTTCAGAGTCATTATAGAAACTTGTATGGGCCTTTCAACTTTTTTCAGGGGGTTGCAATTGAATGCGTGCACTCTGGAGCTCTATGTGGATGCACAAAAATAAAATTATGTCTCTAACATTCCGTCAAAGATCTTAGCTAATGTGTATTTTTTATCAAAGACTGAGCACAGTAACATTGTCTAGCGTTGAGGTGTTTCGATGAGGAAATTGTCAAGTTCAGCAATAAAAATCAGCCACAACATGCAGTATTTTGACACAGCTACAAAATATTTATCATAGCCTTTAAGATTGCAAAGCTGCTTTGCAATAGCTTTATCAAACAAATATTGACACCAAGCCACATTAAGAAATATCAGGGCAGAAGCCCAAGAGATATCAATGAGATAATTTTTAAAGAGGTTGTTAAAGTGCATAAAGGATCAGAGGTAGATTTCTAAGGAGAGAATTCCAGTGCTTTTGGCCCTGGCAGCTGAAGCCACAGCATTTAATGGTGGAATGATTAAATTAAAACATGTACAAACGATTCAAATTAGAAGACTTCACATACCGTGGAGACCTGCAGAGATGGTGGAAACAACAAAGGTCATCTCATCAGTTATTTAGAAACAAGATTGATCATTTTAAAATCAAATTGAGGTAATTCAATGTTGAGAACATTTCCATCATTCACATGCGAATAGTTGTTTGCATGTTTATAAAAAAAGTAATGTGCAAGTAAATCTGCTTGGCAAAAATAATCTATTTGTGTATTAATTGATTTCTGTGCTTCCAAAGCTACCTTTACTTGAGCACCACAAAACAATATTTGCATTGAATGTGATCAATTTCATCAACTGTTTATTTGTATGCATTTAGGGAAAAATAACAGGTATTTTTCTGTTTTTTCTGAAAAGTTAGCAACTTTTAGAGCATCCATTAGACATTAGATAGATAAATTATTGATAAAGAAACTGTCCCACGCCTAAAAAGCTACATTAAAGTGCTGCCTCTGGGGATTGGTGGAAAGAATATTCATAGAGCAGATGAGCACAACATGAAAACAGGCTCTTCAACCCACAATAACCATGCCAAACATGATGCCAAGATCTGCCTGCACTTAATCCATATCCCTCCATTCCCTGCATATCCATATGCTTATCCAAAAGTCTCTAATATGCCATTATTGTATCTGCTTCAACATACTGTTTGCCTTTCTAGTTGTTTGCTAAACCTATATTTGGCCACCAGCCTTGTTACGAGTGCACACAAGCTCCTTTGAATATCAACACCATCCATTCTTAAAGTTAAACTAATCTCCTCCGGCTGCACATGATCCATATCCTTCCATTTCCTGCATATCTATGTGCCTATCCAAAACCTCTTAAATGCTACTGTCGTATTCGCTCCCACCACCCCTGCCATGACTTTCCAGGCATCTACCACTCTCTGTGTAAAATATTTGCACATCTCCTATACATTTTTCCCCTCTCACCATAAAGCTATGGTGTCTAATCTTTGACATTTCTACCCTGCTGGGACAAAGGTTCTCAATGGCTACCAATCTTTTAGTTGTGGAATCATCGCAAGGAATTGTGCATATTAACAAAGAACTTAAATGACAGAATTTACACAAATACCTTTCCTTTGTGACACACTGTTGTGATAATTCTGCAGAAATGACTTTAGGACTAGATTATGGGCAGTTGCAGGTAGGTAGCATGGGAAATTATGATTACCAGTTGCAAAGAAGGGAAGAATTCTACTGTGAAGATTTTGTTTGGGAGTAATGGTATGTTATTCATATAGATGATCACATTCAGGTTGGTAAAAAAAAATGTGAGTTTAGTTTAGAGAGGAAACACCAGAGGTTGACGAGCAAGATAATTGGTGTGCCAGGAGGAGATGGTCCAATCTTGCACATGTGATGGCAAGATGAGCATTTGATGTCCAGCAGATAGTTTTCAGAAGATAGACACAAAGTGCTGGAATAACTCAGTGAAACTGGCAGAATCTCCGGAGAAAAAGGGTGGGTGATGTTTTGGCTCGGAAATCAGGTAAAAAATCTAGAAGTGAGCTACTGACACAAACAGATCCAATCAGATTGAATCATTTGTTTTAATAATATATATTTCGACTGTAAGATGCCATTTCTTATGCAATTGTGACCATGTTTGTTGCTAACATTAGTTTTAAACTGTGCAATTCCAGCAAAAATAATTGACACTTTTAATTTACTGAAGAGGTTTTCTCTTGTATGCCGTCCATATCCAAATGTAGGTTAATCTGAATCTTAATGTTTCCCGACAATTCATTTATTTTCATTACATTTCTATGAATACTTGACTGGATATTCATCCCTAATCGTTGCGCTAAATATGTAGCAAGATCCTATATTCTACCTCCATAATTGTGGAAACTTCAACGCCAGGGTCGGCCGGGACCAACACCTCTTCGCACCCACACTGTTTGTAATCTTCATTACTGCCATACTTCACCTCATTGGTGAAGAGCTGCCACAGGGGATCCCAATCCTTTACAGAACTGACGGTGGGCTCTTCAACCTCAATAGGTTGAAGGCCAAGAAGAAAGTCAATAACACCACCATCATGGAGCTTCAGTACGCAGACGACTGTGCCATTGCAGCACACTCTGCAGAAGATCTCCAGGGCATCCTGAATGCCTTTGCCAAGGCATATAGAGCCATGGGTCTAGCCTTAAATATCAAGAAGACTCAGGTCATACATCAACCTCCACCCAACCAGCCATGTACCCAGCCCACTATAATAGTGGACGACACCACTCTTGAAAACGTTGACCACTTCCCCTACCTTGGCAGCATTCTTTCCTTAAAAGCTGACATCGACTCTGATGTCAGCCATTGCCTGAGTTGTGCCAGTGAAGCCTACGCCAGACTCAGGAAAAGAGTCTTTGATGACCAAGACCTAAAGGCTCAAACAAAACTGCTGGTCTACAGAGCCGTTGTCCTCTCCACCCTGTTGTATGGAGCCGAGTCATGGACCACCTACAGTAGGCACCTGAGAGCTTTGGAACAATACCAACAAAGATCCTTAGGAAAGATTCTGAGGATCAGCTGTGAGCAAAACGCACCGACATCAGTGTTTTGGAGGAAGCCAACATGACCAGCATCACCACCACAATAATGCAGCACCAACTTCGATGGACTGGCCATGTCATCCGCATGTCCAACACACGTCTCCCTAAACAAATCCTGTACTCTCAATTGAAGGAAGGTCGGCGAGCCCCAGGCAGGCCAAAGAAACGCTTCAAGGACACATCAAGAACAGCCTGAAGAAATTCCACATCACATTGAGCAACTTGGAGCACATTGCACTGACAGGCACTCCTGGAGGAAATCCGTGCAGGAAGGAGCTGTACGTCACAAAATGGAACTAAGCCATGTCGCAGAGACAAAGCGGCAGCACCGTAAGGAGAGAAGGGGGCTCGACGACTACCAACCATCGCCAGTCTACACTGCCCACGTTGCACCAAGGTGTGTGGATTGCGGATCGGCCTCTACAGACATCTGTAGACCCACAAGTAGACGACCCTATGGAGAGGAGAGGAGAGGACAGTCATACTCGTTTTGTGTGACCGCCGATGATGATGACTATTGACGTTAGTGAAACTGCATTTCAAAGGTAAAATCCATTGCACTTATGTGACTGCATCGTACATTTAACACCACTGACTGCTGTTGAAATTCTTCTCAGTTATGTTTCAATTTGATTGTATTCATGATTTAGTAACCCTTGGCAGAGCTAAATTAATTTTAATTCAATATTTTCCATCATTTTGATTATTGATCTGGTTTTATTTAATTTATTGCTGTTCACTCAATCATTGATTACGATCCGTTTTGATTTCTGCTGACTCATTTACAATTTGCCCATTCATGTAACTTAAAAGTTGCAGTCGAATACAGAGAATGAAAAAATATTTTCAATTTTTCTCTCCCAAAACCATCGGTAAACCAATAAGCTTAAGAGATAGCTGATTAAATGTATATAGTGCACAATCATTTTTACATGCTCTTAAATGCATGCTCTTCACTGTATTACTTCAAATTTAATGTGGTTTCTATGCATTTATTGATTAAAGTAACTTTCATTAATTTACATTTTAATATAGGTTGAATCTGATTACATTTCAATCGATAAGTTAATTAAATTTACTTTAACTAATTTAATTTGTCATGCTCTTTGTGAAGAGATGAAAGAGTAACAATCACCTTATTGCTCTTTATTCTGTTGAGATTGATATTTATTTTCCTCAATATAATCTGCTTGGTAACTTGCCTGTGTTTTATTTTTGATCTTGTTTCAGTTGTGCTGTTGTTGATTGAAGACCACTATTTTTTGGCCAGATGAACCATCCTTTATTTTTATTGAACCCTTTTATGAACAATTTTTATGATCACCATATGGAACAAGACAACAGACTTCAAGGGATATTTAGTTTGTTCAAATTTGAAATTATTATAACTAATCAACCATGGAACCAGCTTGACTGGAATAATGGTGCATAGGAGAATGCTACAGGTTGGGCACTGGGACTAGCTCTGCAGTAGATGGGATCTGGACAAGGAGGCGAGCTTGTATCTCAGCAGGGCTGGAATATAGGGCGTCACAGACACACAGTTTAAAATGGATTTGACGGAAGAAGTTCATGAGTTCCAGGAGCAGAATTAGCGCATTCAGCCCATCAAGTCTACTCTGCCATTCAATCACGACTGATCAATCTATCCCTCTCAACCCCATTCTCCTGCCTTCACCCTGTAACCCCTGACACCCGTATTAATCAAGAATGTCTATCACTGCCTTAAAAATATCCATTGATTTGGCCTCCACAGCCGGCTGTTGCAACGAATTGCACAGATTCACTACCAAGAAATGCAGGTGGAAGCAGTAAAGAGAAGAATTGGAGTCATGGTGTGAATTATTTTTGTTCAACAAGATATGATATGAACCTGAAAGACTGGTGAAATCAAATTCAATAGTAAGTTTTAAAAGTAAATTATCTGAATACTTGAAAGAGAAATATTACAGGGCATTAGGAAGGCAGTATAAATACAGTGTAAACATTTTCAATGGGATGAACAGTAATAATAGGTGTAAGAGTTTTTCTCTGTGGTTAATGAACCACAAATTATTCTGTTTTAATGCAACACTATAACTAAGCCTTCGTCAGATCATCGTCAGAGAGTTATAACGTTATAATTATAGAGCTGTATAGAAGATCTTTCCACTGAGTGAGGAGCCCAAGGCCTGAGGATACGGCTTCTTTATAAGTTGTAAAGAAGTGAATCTGACACACTTGTAACTCTTTAATAAACACACAGATTAAACATGATCCAGCACTAACTGCACGCAGTCTGTCACCGTGCTGGAGAGAGCGAGAGATAGGGAGAGAGAGTGTTATTATACTTGATAACTAAGGCGTGGTTAGTGGTACTGAGGTAGCTACATCATTGGTTGCATGCATAAACCATCTACATAAGTGATAGGCCATTTTGGACTGAGATGAGGACAATTTTCTTCATTGAGAAGGTTGTGAATCTGTGAAAGCTCCGTTATTGGGTTCACACAAAACAGGCAGTATTTTAATGAACGGCGGAGCAAGCTTGAAAGTCTACATAACCAATTTCTGTTTCTGATTCTAATCGTATTATGAAATAAGAAAGCTGCATTGTATCCGTTAATACTTATTGCAAAAATCTCAGAATTGAATTGATAATAACTCGTTTTTATTCTGGACTTACAGGGTTTTAGACCGTTCACTGAGAATATTTATTACTTTCCCGTACCCTTCTGTGAAAAGTCTCTTATGCTTGGAGTTAGCATGTTCAAGGACTCAATTTGGCTTAATTCAACCAATCACTTTGAAGCACCTGCTGTTCCATGAATTACACCAATTAGTTTAGTTTACTTTAGTTTAGTTTAGTTTATAGATACATCGTGGAAACAGGCACTTTTGGCCCACCGAGTCCGCACCGACCAGTGATTTCTGTACATTAACACTACCCTACACATTAGAATTAGAATTAGATTCCTTTATTGTCATTCAGACCTTTCGGTCTGAACGAAATTATGCCTGCAGTCATACACAGAACCAATAAAAACAAAACGTACAATAAACACAAATTAAACATCCACCACAGTGAGTTCACCAAGCACATCCTCACTGTGATGGAGGCAAAGTCTTAGTCTCCGTCTCTTCCCTCCTTGTTCTCCCTCTGCGCTGAGGCGATCGATCCAGGCGATCGATCCAGGCCGCCCTCCAGTCCAGTGGACCTCCGTGGTGATGTCGCCGCCGCCGAAAGCCGGAACGCCGTCTCCGACCGAGACGGTCTGCCACAGCATCAGCTTCGGGCAGCCGCCCCAGCTCCAGGCCGCTGCCCCAGCTCCAGGTCCCGCCGTCCCTGCTCCAGGCCGCCGCCCCAGCTCCGGGTCCCGCAGTCTCCGCTCCAGGCCGCCGCCCCAGCTCCGGATCCCGCAGTCTCCGCTCTGGGCAGCCGCCCCAGCTCCAGGCCGCTGCAGCCGCCCCAGCTCCAGGCCGCTGCCCCAGCTCCAGGCCGCGGCCCGCAGTCTCAGCTCCGAGCCCCGCTGCATCAGCTCCAGGCCGCAGCCGAAAGCCAGAACGCCGCACCAGCAAGTCGGGCCACCGCTGCCTCAGCCCCGAAGACGGCCAGCCTCTCGTTGGTAAGTCCTGGCTGGCTCTGCCTCCGGAGCCTCGGGGTCAGTCGCAGGCTGGAGGCCGCCAGCTCCGCCATTAGGCCTCAGCGCCGACGGAGGCAGAGAAGGGGGATACGACACGAAAAAGTCGCATTCCCCCGAAGGAACAGACAGAGAACATGTCCCCCCCCCCCCCCTAACACAACCCAACAAACTAAAACTTTAACCAAAACAAGACAAAAAAAACATCAGAAAAAAGTAAAGACAGACGGACTGCAGGCGAGCTGCAGCTGTTAACAGCGCCGCCACTTCCGGAATACTAGGGACAATTTACATTTATACTGAGCCAATTAACCTATAAACCTGTACGTCTTTGGAGTGTGGGAAGATCTTGGAGTAAACCCACACGGTCACAGGGAGAATGTAGAAACTGTACAGACAGTGCCCATACTCGGGATTGAGCCTGTGTCCCTGGCGCTGAAAGCGCTTAAATGCAGCTACTCTACCACTGTGCCACCGTGCCACCCTTAGTTATAGTTAATTATAACTGCTTTTTGTTCAGACAGTCTTAGTAATAAAATAATGTCCAATAAAGTCTGATTTAAAGTCTTTACAAAGGAAGAATTTATCACAGGGCTTGTTATTGTTCCATTTGCCCTTTTAAATTCTCCAATGGTTTAATCTTTACTCATCTTGGTTCAAGCACAGAGTGCGGCTGTACAACTACAAACTGCAATACTTATTCTATGTCTTTAAATAGAAAAATGCACTTCACTTTGATGTATTCAGGCTAAATTGGATGCCAAGCCAAATGAGTAGGTAAGGATTGTTGCAAATCTAAAATGGTCAAAAGATAGTTTGAAGGATCTCAAATATAAAGGTGGAGGTTTAGGAGGTGTACAATATGAGGTCATCGGGAAATCTTGGGAAATCACAAATATCCGAGCAACAGCGATCTTTAGAGTGGGGATGGGATAAAATTTAACGGCAATAATTGGGAGATCTTTGGTGATGAAGGAAATTAAATATATGACATAACATTAAAATTGAAGTGATAAAAGGAATGAAGTCAATTTGTAAGCAGGGACAACCTTTGAAACAGATAGAATTGAAATAATTGTGGTTGCACAATAGGCTACCAGATTGCATTCCACATACTGATGCTATAAAGTAAATGTTATATTCCTGCAATAATGTCATGCACCATAATCCATTCCCAAAAGCTAGTCGACTTTAGTACTTTCTTTTCTGTTATCAGAAATTCTACTGCAAGTTGCTTTCTCTGACCGCATTTGACATCCCATTTTATTGCCTCCTGTTCAGTGCACAGGGATTATTTGTCTTTGTGAAAAGCACAATAGAACTGTGTCATTATATTTCCAACAATAATTATCAGTTCACAAAGATAAATGGAATGATATTTTATTGTTGGGTATACTTTTATAAAGACACAATGTTATCTCATTAAACGTGCAGTGCATTATATTGAAAGCAAGCGAGGGTAATAATAATTCACACTTTATAAAAATAAAGACATTGGTTTGCAGAGTGATTGGCTTGTTCTTTCTGCAGTGGAATGCACTTTGAGATGCACAAATGTGACTTTTTACCTCTATTGTATAAATAAAAGATGACAACATCTCCACTGAAGTGAAACAATACATCTTTATCAGATTGTGTTAATTGATTGAATCATTCAGCTGTCCAATTATTGTATAGAGAACTGACAGATTATGTTTCGTGTCGGGATCTATCTACATACTCTGGAGCTTTTACACGCTGTATCTCTTACAAAGTAATTGCCAAATTTATGGAGAAAAAAAGGTTGACAAGTCCCTAGGTTTTATAGGAAATGGCAGCAGAAATAACGGACATAGAATATAGAATAATGCAGAATTGGAACAGGATCTTCAGCCACAATGTCCATGTAGAACTTGACGCCAAGTAACAATAATCTCCTCTGACTGCACATGATCCATATCAAAAGTTTCATTAGGCAGCAACATGATGTCCTCACTATTAATATTCAATGTCCTGACCAACAAACGCAAGTATGCAATACACCTTGTTTACCACGCTATCTACTTGTGTTGCTACTGTCAGAGAGCTATGGACTGTATGCTTTATGCTTACATTTGACCTTCCAAAGTGCAACATCACACTCACCAATCTTTGTGTAATTTGCTTCTGAGTGAACTAATTTTTTGAATTTTTCTCAAAATTGCTAAATTCCAGGAGGGTTTCTTGGATATATCTGGTGTTAGCTATAATCTACCAAAATCCCCTGGGTTCTGCAGAGGTTCCAGAAGACTGCTCAACTGCAAATGTAACAACATTATTATTTAAGAAGTATTGGGATAGTATTGAGCACCCAGGACCATGTATCATGGGGCACATTTGTTGGGCTCAAATTAGAAGGATCAAACATACTGTTCCTTCTCCTAGTTTTGTGAATCTACATTTCATTTACATGTTGTAACCTGAGCTCAGTTTCATCTTTAAATATTATCCCAACGGTCTCCTTTAAGTTGCCATTGGACTTTTCAGCTTATTAAACCAAAGCTTTAATTTGCCCTTTTCAAGCAGCCTGCTGGTTTCTGTGTGACTCAATACTGGAACATTCAGCAATTGGAAAGAATTGAGAAAAGGTGGATTAAAGAATTGCAGCATTAAGGGCTGCACAAATCCAGTGCAGTACTATGGTACTGTGCCTAAGGGCAAACGTGCCACTTGATGTCCCGAGCATACTCAGTGGTCTCTATGCCTGTCAGATGCATCTCCGATCCACATCTAATCTCTAGACATTTGTTTATTGATCATACTTAGAATGTTTTTTGTTAATATTAGTGTGTAGCGCACTTAAACATCATGCTAGATAAAAAATAATTTCTTGACCTTGCTTTCATTACCTGCTCTTTGATGACAAGATCTATTCTGTGTTTGACTACATCCAGTCTAGACAGCTGTCATGTGTTAGCTGGCATTAGTTCTGATTTCCTGTGATTGTATAAAAGGCTCTGCTGAAGTTCAGAAAAGCTGACTCTGTGGATACTCAACCATCACCGATTCAGAAAATGATTGTTGCCCAGCTAAAGTGTAGTTAAGCAAAAATAAAGGTGTAGAAAGAGAAAAACATATTCTCTTACGATATGCAGTAGGAAGTAATTTGGCCATTGGGTCTATGCTAATCTTCAGAGTAATATAATTCATTTCCCTGCAACTGAATTCTCTGTCACAAGTCCATCGGACTCTCTTCCAACTGATTCTCCCACCACCCACCCACACTATGGGTTATTTATCGTAATCAAATAACCCACAAATGGCATATTTTGGGAATATGTAAGGAAGCTGAAGACTCATACAAAGTCAACAAGGTAGCAGCAGTAGTAGGGAACAAACACGGGTCACTGCTGCACTGTGAAGCAGCAGGGCTATCTGCTGTGCGTCCACTGTGCAAAACAAACCGACATTAAAAATTATTAAAAATGTCCGTTTTTGAGGTGAACAATCTAAGAGAGGATGAGCAGGGAGATTTCACTTTTGTGCCCTCTTGTAGTCTGTCTTGGTGAAAAAAATAATGGAAATTCCTCATCTCCAACAGCATTCCAGGCACCCCTTTTGCATCCTCGATGGAATTAACATCTTTTCAGAACATCAAAAGTTCTTTTTTAACAACTTTCTTGGCATTTTCAAAGGTTTGTGTCTCTAACTCAGCAAGCTTCATAATTCTTGCAGAGCTTGTAAAATTGTATAATTTGGTCAATTATTCTACCTTATTCTACCTCCAAAAATGTACCACTCAGCATTTCTCAAAGTAAAATTTCAATTCTCATTCTTATGTATATTTCCTCATCATTCTTAAGTATATTTCAACGTATCATTTCACTTGGAAATTTTGAAATTATATTATATATACATACATTCAAATAAATAATATATTTCAAAAGAGAGCTGTGGACCCATCCCTTCCCCATTAAATATTTGAATCAATGTTTGCAAATCCCTTGTAATGTAGTAAAATTTACATTTTAAAAGAGACCTATAAAATTGTGGCTGGATCTTCAGCAATTTCAAACTTTATTCTTTTGAGTATCTTAGCATGCATCCTATCCAGATCAGGGTGAATTTAAGGATGAACAACTTTTAAGTACTCTTCTCTACGGGAAACTGGTACAAACTATCTCAATCATCTTCTCTACATCCATAATATCTTCCAAAACAAGTTGGCAGTTTTACCACCACTTCAATTGAAAGCCCAACCTTCTATTCTTTGGATTGGATTGGATTGGATTCAATTTATTGCCATTGTACTTTTCAGTGCAACAAAATGGTTTAGCCTGCAGTCATAACATAGAATAAATAACAAACACTCAACACAGTCCCAAAGTCATTGTCTCTTCCCTCCTTGCTCTCCATCTGCGCTGAGGCAATCCAGGCCTCCGATGTTGTGACCCCGCGGCTGAATCCGTGCTCCGCAAATGGGCCGGTTCAAACTCCGCGGCCCGGGGCGGTCGAAGCTGCCGAAGCTGCCGCCCTCCAGTCCAGCGGACGCAGCTGTAGTTGCGGGAGCACCGGAAAAACAGGTCACCACATGTGACCTGCGAGCTCCCGATGATGTCGTCCACTGGCCCGCGGCCGAGCCTCTGGGGCTCTGGAGTTGGGTCGGAAGTTGGGTCGCCCCGCAACCACAGCCCCAAAGTCAGCCAGCCTCGCATTTGGTAAGTCCTGGCTCTGCCTCCGCAGCCTCGAGGTCAGTCGCAGTTGGAGGCCGTCAGCTCCGCGATAGGCCTCAGCGCAGACGGACACAGAGACGGGGGATGCGGCAGGAAAGGTCGCACCCCCCCCGAAGGAAGAGTCCAAAAACATACCACACCCACCCTCCCACGCATACACAATTAAATAAACCGAAATAAACTGCAACAACGGGACAAAAGAAAACAAAAAGAAAAGACAAACGAACTGCAGGCGAGTCGCAGCTGCAAGGCAGCGCCGCCACTTCCGGGTTCAGCAGCCAAATCCCCAATGATCCAACGACATATATTCATGTACAGGTACTATCAGAAATCCTCCTAAATAGCATTATAATTTCTGCTTCCACCACCTCCACCTCCATCTGCAGAGCAATCCAGGAAACTGTATGAAACATTTGCCTGGCACATCACCTTTAAAATGTTCTCATCTCACCTTAACCGGTTCACGGATTCACCCGTTCACTGCTATGGCCTTGACATTTCCACCCTGGGGAAAAAAAATTCTGATGTATAGCACTCATAATTTTATAAACTTCCACCAGGTCCCACAAATCCTCCAAGGCTCCAGAGAAAATAATCCAAGTTTGCCCAGCCTCTTCTGTACCATCTCCAAAGCCTACACATCCATCCTTGTAAAGTGATGACTAGATCTGCACACAATACTCCAAATAAGGCCAAACCAAAATTCTATAGGTTGGGATAATGGCGCAGTGGTAGAGTTCATGCCTCACAGCGCTTGCAGCGCCAGAGACGGGGGTTCGATCGCGATAATCGATTACGGGTCCTGTCTGTATGGAGTTTGTACATTCTCCCCGTGACCATGTGGGTTTTCTCCGAGATCTTCTGTTTCCTCCCACACTCCAAAGACATATGGATTTGTACGTTTATTGGGTCGGGTTTGTTTACTTGGTATAAGTGAAAATTGTCCCTAGCATATGTAGGATAGTGCTGATGTGCGGGGATCGCTGGTCGGCGTGTACTCGTTTGGGCCGAAGGGCCTGTTTGCGCACTGTATCTCTAAACTAACCTAAACTAATCTATAAAGCTGTAACATGACTTTCTGACCCTTATAATCAACGCTTTGACCGCTCAGACATGCATACTATTTGCCTTCTTTACAACTCTGTCTACTTGTATTGCTACTTTCAGGGACCTATAGATTTGAATTCAAAGACCCTTCTATATATCAAAGCTGTTAAGTGTCTTGTCACCAACTATTTTCTCCCCTCTTACATTTGACCTCCCAAAGTACACCACCAAGTTAAACACCATCTGCTATTTCTCTGCCCATTTCTGTAACTGGTCTATTTCCTGCTGTATCCTTCAACATCCTTCTTCACCAATGCTTCTGTTGTTTGCAAACTTACTAGCCATCTACATTTTCATCCAAATTATTTATAAATATATCACAAACAACAGGGGTCCCTGCACTGATCACTGCAGAAGATCACAGAACTCCCAGCCAACCTCCTTCCACTAGGCTCTGTCTGCTATGGGTAAGATAGTTCTGAATCCAAACCATCAGGTCACTGTGGAACCCATGCATCTTAATCTTCTGGATCAGTCCACCATGAGGGAACTTGTCAAATGTCTTACTAAAGTCCATGTGGACCAGGGGTTCCCAACCTTTTTCATCCCATTTACCCCTGGGAACCTTAATAGCACATAACAAGGTTATTTCACTTATTTATGATCAACTGATGATGAACAGATACCCACCGGTATACCAGAACCAAACACAGTCAATTAGAAAAAATATGTACAAAAACAGAATCAACAAATTTACCCCCTGGGTAGGTGAAATTTACCCCCTGGGAACCCTTGATGTAGACAATATACATGGCCCTACCATCACAAATTACCTACATCCCCTTCACAACAGTGCCAGTCATGTTCCTTAGATATGAAATGCTACAGATAATGCCATGCTAACCGTCCCTAATTAGCCCATTCTCTTCCAAAAGTGAGTTAATCCTATGCCAATGAATCCTCTCCAATAGTTTCCTTCCCACTGTTGTGAGACTAACAGGCTCATAATCTCCTGGATTATCTCTACATCCCTTCAACTTTGGCTACCCACTTCACGACACTTGCCTGTGGCTAGAGAAAATACCTGCAATCTCTCTTAATAACCTAGGTTCAATCTCAGTAGGCCCTGAGCATTTATCCAACTTAATGCTCTTCAAGAGCCGTAACACCACCTTCTTTGTGATCTCAAACTCCCCTGGCCCACACTGATCTCACTGTCCTTTGCGTCCTTCACCTTGGTGAATACGGATGCAAAGTACTCGTTTAGTACCTTGCTTGCATCCTCTGACTCTTACGCATAAATGCCCTCCTTTGTCCTCGAATGATGCTACCCTCTCCGTAGTTATCCTCTTGTTTTTTAATGAATATAAAATGACTTGAGATTCCCTTTAATACAACCTGCCAATGACATTCCATTGCCCCTTCTGGCCCTCCTAATACCTCGGTTGAGGTTTTTATTTTATAAATCTCACAAAGACCTTGTATTATTTCATCTTCCTGCAACTTATATATGCTTCCTTTTTCTTTTTGATCATACTTACAACCTCTTTCAGCATCCTAGGTTCCCTTAACTTGCTATCCTTGTTCCTCCTCCTTATTGCAACATGCCAGTGCTATAAGATTGTGATTCCCAGCAATGTTATGATTCCCAGCAATAACCATATAACCATATAATGGTTCCCATATTCCCAGCAATGCTCAGTGATTAGTCTCCTCGCCCCCGTCCCCCACCCCCAGCCATCCCCCACAGACTCTCTTTCCACTATGAATTCTCCTAATCGCTCAAAGGAGTGCCAGATCTGATACTTAGCTGTTTTCGTTCATTGAAAGATCTTTTGGAAAACAAAGTTTACGAGACCCATTTTGAAGAATATGCAGTTTTTGGTTTTGCATCCCCTAGAAGTTTGCAACTGTGAGCTCTTGAATGAAAACATTTGTGTACTATCAAATTAATGCATCATTCCAGGTACCAAAAAACGTTTTGATGAGGAAGTGATATAATTCACAGGAATGCTAGAGACTGGGGTCCAATCCAGACTATGGGTGCTGTTTGTAGGGAGTTTGCACGTTCTCCCTGTGGCTGCACGGGTTTCCTCTGGGAGCTCCAGCTTCCTCCCACATAACCAAGACGTGTGGGTTTGTAGGTTAATTGGCTTTTGTAAATTGGCCCTAGTGTGTAGGATAGAACTAGTACACAGTGTGATTGTTGGTCGGCACGGATTTGGTGTGCGGAAGGACCTGTTTCCACACTGTCTCTCTAAACTAAACTAAATTATAATACAAAATTCATAAATAGAAAATGAAATAAACATTTTTTTATAACCTACCATAATATAAAATAGTTTGTACAAAATGAAGAAAGGATTAAAAGGCGCAGTTCGGACTGTTCTACTTACCACCCAAAACGTCTACATTTACATCCAACTACTATCTTTTAGCTTCAGTTTAGTTTATTGTCACGTGTACCGAGGTACAGTGAAAAGCTTTTGTTTCACAATATTATATCATAGAAAACCCCTAACCACTGCCTTCAGATATAAGAGAATATTATTTGGTTTAGAGGCTAACAAAGACTTGAACTGCCATTTTATCAGAAAACCTTCTAAAATATTACAGAAAGAAAGTGATACGAGTATTAAGAAGTTAAGGCAATTGTTACTTTCACTCCAATCACTCTGCTGCGGGAACAGATTCTTCCTGAATTTATCAGTAAATCACTCTTCATTCATTTTTTCAGCACAAGAAAGCTACCAGTAATCAGATGATAGAGAGTTAATACAATTGGCACAGAACCAGTAATGAGAATTTATTTTCCATTGCGAGTTATGATGACAAATAATGCATTGCCTGAAAGATAGTGAGAGCAGATTATTTAATAACTTTGTATCTGCAACGTAATACACAGAAAAAAGGGTAAAACAATGTTTCAAAATTTTCTGTAGAAAAAAAAACAGAAGAGTGCAACTGATTATAAATAATTATTTTGAAGATCCAATATATTGAAAGGACTGATGGTCTTCTATGGTAAAATTTGTTAAGATGGTTTTGCCTCACCTCCCTGCATGTAGCATTTTTTTCTTCTCTTTTCCTTATGAATTTCACTTTTTTTAATTTCTCAAAATGGTGGGAATTTTTTTTGTGCAATTGTGATTTTTGATCAGAACCCCATCCGATTACCAGCTCTTTGATTGCTATGTGGTTTGTTTATATAGTTCTGAAGTGTGCACTTAAGCAAATAATATGCTTTGAAATTAATTTCCAGGTGACATATGATAATTTTTAAAATTGCCATCATATATCAACACAGTCATATTGTAAATTCATGTGGCAGAGCAATGACAACCGCTTATTAAGAGCCGAGTGTGACATTTTAATCCCTTTTATTGCTTTTTCATATTGTGTAACTGATAATTACATATTGGCATCTAAATAAATATAATTACCACAACTGTGAATTATATCCTGGTGTAATTGAATAATAATAATACATTGCATTTAAAAAAATCCCATGACAGACAGATAAGAATATTTCTATGAAAACTAATAAACATAAAGTTAATTGTTGTAGCTTATTCAAGTTGCTTGAAGATATGTATTGTCAGTCATTATTTCTGCAGTTCCTTCACTTTTAAACAGAAGTCGAGTTGTGGTCTTCCCATGTCGTGCAACCTTTACACATAATATGTAAAACTTCCATCATAGAGTGTATTTAAGTACAGCACAGGAATTTCAACATTCATTGGGGTACTTGTTGTCCTCAAAGTTCAATTCCGTGAATTCAATAGAGGTCCCCATGCAAATAATGAATGATGGCATGTGTGCTTCCTTTAAAAAACATAGAAAATTCACCTGACATTACTTGTACCAAATTATATCAGGCATGTAAGGAATGTGAATGCCGCCAGCCTTGAATACAGGTTTTGCTTGTTCTGGCACTGGTTGTTAATTTAATTTAATTCAACTTTAATGTCATTGCACAGATACAAGTATGGGAACAACAAAATGCAGTTTAGCGTCAGTCCGTAGTAATAGTGCAATATAGAAATAAAAATACAGAATAAGCAAACAATGTGAGCGGAGAGACTGGAGAAATCTATTGGCGGGACTCCGAGTTCAGCAATGCGATAATGCTGTTGTAGAAGCTGTTCCTCATCCTACTAGTACGAGACCTGAGGCTCCTGTACCGCCTCCCTGATGGGAGGAGGGCAAACAGTCCATGGTTGGGGTGGGAGGGGTCTTTGATGATCTTCCCGGCCCATCTCAGACACCGTTTTCGGTGGAGGGCATCCATGGCAGGGAGCGGGGCACCGATGATGTACTGAGCGGTTTTCATCACCGTTGTAGTGCCTTCCTGTCCGCTACGGTGCAACTGCTGTACCATACCGTGAAGCAGGTGGTCAGGATGCTTTTGATGGTACAGCGGTAAAAGTTGGTCAGGATCTGAGGGGACAGGTGAGCTTTCTTGAGCCTCCTCAGGAAGTAAAGGCGCTGCTGCGTCTTTTTGAACAGCTTGGAGGTGTTGAGGGACCAGGACAGATCCTCCGAGATGTGTACCCCGAGGAATTTGTAGTTAGAGACGCGCTCCACCTCAGTCCCATTTATATGGATGGGGGTATGTCTTCCCCCTCTGTTCTTCCTGAAGTCAACAATAATTTCCTTCGTCTTCTTGGAGTTGAGGACGAGGTTATTGTTGGCACACCAGGCTGTCAGGTGCTGGACCTCATCCCTGTAGGCTGACTCGTCGTTGTCACTGATCAGTCCTTCCACCGTGGTGTCGTCGGCAAATTTAATGATGGCGTTGGAGCCATTCTTAGCCTGTGGCACGCTGGTGTTCAGTGTTATAGTGGAGGAGGTGAGGTTGTTGACCCTAACAGACTGTGGTCTGTTGGTGAGGAAATCCAGTGTCCAATTGCAGAGGGAGGTGGAGATGCCAAGTCCGCTGAGTTTGGTGATCAAGCTAGCGGGGATGACAGTGTTAAAGGCAGAGCTGAAATCAATGAACAGCAACCTGATGTAGGTGTTATTGCTGTCCAGGTGGGTCAGGGCAGAGTGTAGGGACGCTGATATGGCGTCCTCTGTAGACCTGTTGGTCCGGTAGGCAAACTGATGGGGGTCCAGTGTGGGGGGGAGGCTGGCTTTGGGGTGAGTCAAGATCAGCCACTCAAAGCACTTTGCAATGACAGGGGTGAGTGCCACTGGGCGGAAGTCGTTGAGACTCCCTGTAGCTGATTGTTTGGGCACTGGCACAATGGTTGATGTCATCAGGGTGTTGATCTTTTTCCAAATAAATCGTTAATTTTCATCCTCTCGATCTTTATTCATAAATTTGTGCTCCCATCCCGATCATCTCCTCAGCAACCAGAATTAATGGATTATTTTGTTAGTTTTTTAATTTAATTAATGATTTATTTCATTAGGCCCAATCTACCAATCCAACCTGGTTACTATCATCTCTAGCCATCAGGCTGCAGAAGGGTCCCAACCTGTAGGGCCAAAGTCATTTCAACCTGACATTCCCCCCACAGGTGCGGCCTTGCTCGTTGAGTTCATCCAGCATTTTGGTGTTTAAATCCAGCCTTGTCAACCATCTCCTTTAATCCTAATATCTTCAATATCCTCAAATCACCACCGCCTTTCTGAGCCTTTCCTCATACCCCAAGGTCAATATCCTTTCTTCCCTTGTTCCTTCTCATCAGCATTCCTTCCCTTCCTACCACACACTGCAAATTTTCGCCTACAGTTATTTCCCCTTCCCCATCGCACACCTAATCTACATTCTAATCCATGAGCCAGCATACATCGCCACTCTTCACAATGGAAGAATATTGGATCATTTGCGTCATGAAATCTTCAAAGTAGAATTTCGCACTGAAGAAATTCTGGGCTGGCATTGAAAATTTACATTCAGTTCCTCTATATGTAATCTGCTCACTTTATTCTGTGATACAGAAAGATAGCATTTATGCATTGTCATGTTATGCTAACTTAACTCTTGCTTGTTTCTCAATATTTTTGAAGTTATTGTTTTCTTCCAATCATACCAGTTAAAATAAATCCACGATCCATCAAGTTACGTTAATTGAACATTTTCCATCAAGATTCATTTTTCCTTCAATGCAGTGAATGCTGTACTGACTAACATCAGTCACCACTCTCACCATAAGTAACACTCTAATATTACCTACAAGACTTCAGGTGATAGTGCACAATCATGAGTTATGATGATGCTGTTCCATATATCACAGAAACAAACCAAATATCAAACTTCAGGAGTATAAATAATTGTATCTGTTCTTTCACCAACTATTCGCAGCAGCGTACCTTGTCCAAGACATCTATTTGTCTCAAAACAGAACATGAGCTCCAGCCATGCAGGTTTCAGTTCAATGGGTGAAGTTCATTAGTCACTTTTATAGACATCTCCAAATTATTTTGTAGCGAAACAAGGATTAACTCTTGATTTTCTTTATTCTCAATCTATTTTTGCTTCAGGCTAGCTAGATGAGCAGCTGCCAACTATTGATTAGCTTTGCCCTATCGATTTCTTACTCTCCCTTTCCTCAAAACTGTTCCAGTCTGTCATTGATTTCACTAAAGCTCAAAAGACATTTTGCACACCACACATTCTGTCTAACTTAAAGGAAAGAATCATTATTCAAACTTGTCCAGCTTTATTGGAGGACGGTTTGAGAGGCTATGTCCCACAGACACTAGTGTGAAGGACAAAAACTGAAGACAATTTGAGAATGTTACCGTATCAGTTGAGATATAGATTTTATCTCTATCTCTCACTCTCACACTAAAATGCAGCTACACTGCGTACAAAGCAATGCATACAATGCTATACAATGCATAATTTAAATATTGTCCAGAAGTTTCCAGTGAATTCAATTTGTAATTTTTTGGTTACACTCTCACTCTTTTCTAATTGGAGACTCAATTCCAAACTTCAAGGATTTATTGAGAGTCCATTAATACCCCCAAATCCAGATATAATTCTGGTAAACTTCCTCTGCACCCTCTCCAAAGCCTCCACACCCTTCCTGTAATGGGGTGACTAGAACTGCATGCAATTCTCCGAATACACACTATCCAAAGCCCTGTATATAGCTGCATCGTGACTTACTGATTCTTATACTCAATGCTCTGACCGATGAAGGCATGCACGCCACATGCCTTATTTAACGATCTATCTACTTGTGTTGCTACTTTCAGGGAGCTATGGACTTGGACATCTAGATCTCTCTGTACATCAATGCTGTTAAAGGACTCGCCATTTAATTGCATCATTTAGTTACCATCAATTATGACAGAATGAAAGCTACATTTCCTGAAGTGGTAGGACATTTCAAAAGTCCCAAAGGAGAAAACCTTCTGTTAGATGGATCAATTGATACAAGCAGAAAAATATACTTCTAATTAGAGCAAGGGAAATTGGAGGTTCTTTGTATGAGCATTTATAACAAGCTGGATTAATCAATGGTACAACTATAAATGTATGGGTATGGTATTAAAACCATTACAAAAATATGAATGCAAAGTAACTAAGGTTGGAAGAAAATACTCCATGATATTTTCAGAAGAAATAGACAAAATGGAGGTGTTTGGGTTAACCCTGACATTAAAGAATGGGACACAAAATGCTGGAGTAACTCTTTAGACTGAAGAAGGGTCTCAACCCGAAACGTCACCCATTCCTTCTCTCCAGAGGTGCTACATGTTCTGCTGAGTTACTTCAGCATTTTGTGTCTATCTTCGGCTTAAACCAGCCTCTGCAGTTCCTTCCGATACATTAAAGAATGGGAAATGTGTAGGAAGGAACTGCAGATGGTGGTTTAAACTGAAGGTAGACACAAAAATCTGGAGTAACTCAGCAGTTCAGACAACATCTCTGGAGAAAAGGAAGTGATGTCTTGGGTCGAGACCCTTCTTCAGAATGGGATAAAGATAATGGAGAAAAATTATCTTAATTTGAAAAATCAAGAAGTAAAATCGTCTTGGGTAGACCTGTTGGGAGTGGCATAGTGGTCCCCAAAATAGTATAAGTAACACAGGACATAGTATCAATGATGTAATTGGTTATGATTGTAACAAAGGAAAACAATAATTATAAGGAACTTCAAATGACATGCAGGCTGGATAAACAAACTTGATATATTGATATCAAGTGAATGCACTAGAGATCTTTTCATAATTGCACGTCAGGAAGCCACAAATTTACAAGCTTTTTTTAGATCTGATATTGTGTATTTGATAATGCTTAATTGAGTACCTGGCAATTAAGGAGCCTTTAGGTTATATTGATCATGATATGATAGAATATTTTATACAAATTGAGAGAGATTGAGATCAATCTAAAAGTAACTAAAGATGGAAGAAATACTTCATGATACTTTTAGAAGAAATAGAAAAAATTGAGGTGTTGGTGGTTAAAGAATGCAACACAAAATGCTGGATTAACTCCAGCGGGAAAGGCAGCATCTCTGGAGAGAAGGAATGGGTGACGTTTCGGGTCGAGACCCTTCTTCAGACTGATTAAAGGTAAATTGGCTTTGGTCAACTGGAAAATACATTAAAAGCTATTATTATAATCAAGTCATGTATACAATTTAAAATTAAACTACAACACTGAGATTGATTTCCTGGAACATCTAGGGAAGGGATTTCTAGATCAGTGCGTTGAGGAACTTATGAAGGAACATGGATAGGACAGGTTTGGAAGGATATGGACCAAATTCTGGCCGGTGTGGGCAAGTTGGGCCAGAGGGCCTCTTTCCACACTGTTTGACTATGACTATAACAGGCTATTTTTGATCTGGTAGCATTCAGTGAGAAAGGGGTAATTAATAATCTTGTTGTAATAGCGCCTTTAGGGAAAAGTGGTGATAATTTAATTGAATCTTAAAAGTAAGTTTAAAATACTATAGTTCAAATTGAAACCAGGATTTTCAATCTAAATAAATTAATCAGTGGTGGCTTGAGATGCAAGCTGTCTGGAATAGACTGGGAAACTATATAAAAGGCTAAGACAGTGCACAGGAGATCACGAGCATTCAAATAAATAATACTTGATTTGCCAAAGAAAGATATGCCTTTAAGGCACAAAGAGACAATAGGAAATAATGAGATGAGAAAAATGTTGAATTACAGGAAAAAATAAAAGTGGTATTAAATCTAAGAAAAAAGTTTGCTGTTCCAACCCCTTTAAAACTACAACTGTCAAAATGCAAGGCTTGCATACTCTGGAGTTTAGAAGGATGAGAGAACACCTTATTGAAACATATAAGATTATTAAGGGTTCTTGGTTCTTGGTTACTTGGCCCTCCAAAATATTCCAACTGGAATTTAAACTGGAGGTGGTGAAGGAGGGATTAAGCCAGAAAGGGTTATTGGGAAGAAAGTGCTACTTTAAATTTAGTTGCATCTGGTTGGGTAACTATAGTTTGGTGGAGATTATTCCATGCTTTAATTGTGCGTGGGAAGAACGAATTGCTGTACACATCTGTCTTTGTAGCTGGGATCACAAATTGGATCGAATGCCCTCGTCTGCTCCTAATTGGTTTGGGGTTGGTGTAGGTCTTGTGATCTATGTCTAGCTGACCATTTAACATTTTGTAAAAACAGGTCAAACGGTGAGCTTCACGTCTGTCTTGGAGAGGGTTCCACCCCAGAGAATTGATGACACCCCAGAGGGTTCCACCCCAGAGAGTTTTGTGACACTCGCTTCTCTCTCATAGGTGTTAGTAACAAATCGAGCAGCCTGTCTTTGGACTCGTTCGATGGATGAAATGTTTTTATCTGTGTATGGGTCCCAAGCTGCAACTGCGTGGTCCAAATGAGGTCTAACGAGGGTGAAATATAGCTTCTCCTTGACAGAAGCTGAACAATGATGAAAGTTGCGCCTCAGGAAGTTTAGGACACTGTTGCCTGTTGCTTTCACTGTTGCATGATGAGTCAGACCATTCCAACGCAGATCATTCTGCAATTTGATGCCAAGATACTTGGTTTGTTTGGATTCTTCAAGGGTGACACCAAGTATGTTGTAGGATGTGACGCCTGGATTCCTCTTTCTGGTGACACGCATGGTTTCACATTTGGAAGGGTTGAACTGCATGCCCCATTGTTGTGACCACTCGACCATAATATCGAGATCCTTTTGGAGAGCATCTTCATCATCAGTTGACTTAATTGGATGGTACAGCAAACAATCATCAGCGAATAGTCTGGTCGTACTTGCGACTTTTTCATGGATGTCATTTATGTAAAGCAAAAATAGGTGTGGGCCAAGTACTGTGCCCTGAGGTATACCACTCAACACTGGATGCCAATTGGAGCTCTTTCCGTTCACACACACACGCTGAAGACGTTTTGTCTGGAAACTGGAAATCCATCGTTTCGTGTTGGAACGAATACCATAGAAGTCAAGCTTCCGAAGCAGTCTCTGGTGTGGGATGACATAAAATGTTTTAGAAAAGTCCAGCACAACTAAATCCATGATGACGTTACTGTCAAGGTGCTTGGCCAGGTCATTTGTCGTCAGGATAAGCTGAGGCTCGCATGATCTATGCCTCCTAAATGCATGTTGGTTGTCGGCAAGAATATTATGTTTGCTCACGTGATGCATCAGATTACTATCAATGATATACTCCAGCAATTTGCAGCAAGTACTTGTTAGTGAAACAGGACGATAATTTGCTGGGTTAGTGGTTGAACCCTTCTTAAAGAGAGGAGTGATGTTGGCCTTCCTCCAATCCAGCAGAACATCGCCCGAGTCAAGCGATTGTTGAAAAATGAACTGCAAAACTGGAGCCAGTTCTTCGGCTGCGATCTTGAGGGCTTGATTCTGTATCTGATCTGGTCCAATTGCTTTTGTGGTATTAATGTTGAGCAATAACTTCTTGACACCTTCAACCTCAATTTTAATAGCAGGCATATCAGCATATGGGCTGGGCGGAAGGACTGGAAATGATGAAGGCTCCACATCTTCCCGGGTGAAAACGTGTTGAAATTGGTTTGCAAGAGCTTCTGCTTTCGCCTGGTCCTCAGTGATCAGACAGTTGTTCACTTTAAGCATCTGGACACCAGTGTTGTCTGTCCGTCTGGATTTCACATATCTCCAAAAAGCCTTGGGTTGCTCTCCTCCAAGAATAGAGGAAACATGTTGTCTATGAGCACTCCTAATTGCACGATCGACTTGCTTTCGCACACTAGTAAAATTGTCCGTCCAATTTAGTACCCCCTTTTTTGGCACGGATATAAAACTTCTCTTTCTTACTGCAGAGACGTTTCAGTTTTGCCGAAAACCAAGGAGGACGCATACGGCCCTTGATTAGTTTTTGAGGAACATGATTTGTGACAATATTATTTAAAGAGTTTTTCAGCCACACCCAGTTGTCTTCTACGGATCTTTTATCTGGTTGCAGGTTGAAGAAATCTTTTGCCAGTTTTTTTGCTACAGGTTTGGACAGGCTAGAGGCAGGAAACATGTTCCCGATGTTGGGGGAGTCCAGAACCAGGGGCCACTGTTTAAGAATAAGGGGTAAGCCATTTAGAATGGAGATGAGGAAACACTTTTTCACACAGAGAGTTGTGAGTCTGTGGAATTCTCTGCCTCAGAGGGCGGTGGAGGCCAGTTCTCTGGATACTTTCAAGGAAGAGCTAGATAGGGCTCTTAAAGATAGCAAAGTCATGGGGATATGGGGAGAAGGCAGGAACGGGGTACTGTTGGGGATGATCAGCCATGATCACATTGAATGGCGGTGCTGGCTCGAAGGGCCGAATGGCCCAATCCTGCACCTATTGTCTAGTGTCTATTGAAATAATTAAGATGCCAAAATGCTCTCAGATGTGACATAATCAAGACAGGCATATAAGATGAAATTTGAGAATGTTGTAATAATTAATAAATGGTGTTGATTTATCCCAGAGCACTGATAGAATTTACGATCAAACCAGACAATTTCACTTTTCTGATTGAAATGGAAATGAGGACAAGGGGAGGCAGCAGCAGGAGACCTACATTAGAAACCAAGTAGATGAGTTTTGGCTGAGATAATGAACTTCATGACCGAAATTAGTTCTTGAAAAGTCCATAATCTTTTTTTATTTGTATTTGTGGTGCCTGCCTTTGAAATTTCAAGAATGTAAATTGAAATTTGCTACATGAGTAAGACCATGATGATTACATTGTTTTGCCACGCTGCATTTTTAAAACATTCAACTTGATGATCTGTTCTTTTGAACATCCACACATGCGGATGAAAATTGGTATTGGGATAAGGAAATAGAGCCAAACTGGATGACAAGCTGTGACGATCAGTTTGCAGCATCAAATGAATAAAAGATGAGCACATTCTTCTCTGAATCGTCTTGTTTTGTTGCCAATAATACCCACAATCCAAATCAAAATCCTGATAAACTAAAGCAAAGGAAGAGAGATTAGGCTTCACAGGGATCGCCACATACAAAGATAATCAGTTGATAAAAGGAACCAGATCCATCTGGTAACTGAACGAGCTTTCTATGTTTTCCATGCATTGTCAGTCATCGTCAATATGAAGATGATTCTATCACATCCACTGGGGTGAAGTCATTCTACAAAGATTTGTTCCTGCTCCTAGATTCACATTACTCCCAATCGCTCAGCAAAATACAACATTCCTCTTTATAACAGACTTAGATTCTGTAATAGTAAGTTAATAACATTTAATTGCAGTCCTTCCAAATTAGTTTCAGAATCAACAATTTGTACAACTTCCTTAAAATAGCATTTCACTTTGCAAGAAACGTTATGCATATATTGTTTTTAAATCACACCCAGAGCAGGTGACAAAGAAGGTTAACAACTGTCAGTGATATTGGATTGTATACTCAAACCTTGATATGTTGCTTGCCTTATTCTGTTGCATTTCCACCAAAATGAAAGTTGTTGTCAGTCGCTACCATCTATTTGCTCTTTTGATTTCAAGTATCAGTCCTTATTGTGCGAATGCCTACTTCAAACAGCTCGACGTTCCTTTGGTATCCACTCACTCATTAATTTAATTATATTCTTCAATCTGAAAATAATTTAAATATTGCATGTACCCTACTATTATAGATTAAGATTAATCATCCAATGGAATTTTCATTAAGTACAATATTACCTATACCTCCTTTGAGCACTTGAACAGCTCCTTGTGACTATTACCTAAAAATGATGGTGCTTTAATTAATTATAACATTTGTCTGAAGAAGAAAAAGAAAACTGCCTTGTATTAATTATAGATTAGTGCAAAGTTCAACAAATTCTTTAAATTGAGAAAATATTTCTGAATCGCGGAACACATCCTGCTTGCCAATGTGATTTTATTTTATTTTACTTATTTAAATACCAAAAGAAAATAACTAGAAGTGTTACAAAAAGTTGTTTGCAAAAAATCAATCATGGATACCTTTTCCTTCTCCATATCATTTGGTCAAAGTAGACCATTCCAGCTGTGAGCAACTCAGTCATTGCAACTATCTTTTTCGACTGACAACGATGACTTCAATGCCAGTAGTTTTAAAAGGGAAACACACTTCCTGTCTAATGCACGCAGCATATTTGTAAGTTCACACCTTCAACTGATCCACAGTAAGATATTCACAACTTGCTGTTTGACTAAATTGCTATGAATTATTTTTAAAAAGTCCCTGCACACAAATAATATGTCGAAACAAATGTTCATTCTGTGTTATTTGATATTAAAAGGCTCTCAGCTGGCAAGGGTGTGACACTTGGTGGGATAGCTAGGATATTGAAGGTTGTCATTAATAGGGTTCCCTGCTGTTTTTCTGACAGTGATTTATCTCCATAGTATTCTGCAGGGGGAGGTCAGGTGAAAAGGGGGAAGCAATTCATCTGGGAGGCATTTCCCCTTTACAGCGTGACTGGTTAGAAAATAGTAATTCATACCTAATTAGTGGTTGTCTGTTGTGGTTGTTCAAAGAAATTCATGAGCTTCATTACAAAACCTGCTCTATTACATATTTGACACAATTAACCACCTATGAACAGTAAATGTCATGGAATGAGACAGCTTTCGGTGTAAATACTCATAAATCAATCTTGGGTTTCATCGCAATAAAGAGGCAGGATCCATGGCTATTTGACATATTGCATATTAATCTCCTAAATGTGTGCATATTTATTAAGTATTTATTTAGTACATTTCCAGAATAAATCTAACAGTACATTGCTTAATACCAATAAAAATAATATTCATTAACCCCAAAGTTCTTTGTCAAAATGTTTAACAGCTTTTATTCATTATGGTTTTCCCACAATCTGTGATTCTTCTCATCTATGCACGTTAACATGAGCTCCTGCAGAAAAGACAGAATGTAGCCAGACCCTGTGAATGGACTGACAGCATTCTGCCTGGTGAACAGAGCCTCAATCAGTTTCCTTCTACGAACACTCTCCTCTGCCTGGCAAAACTTATCCTCACCCGTAACAACATTTATTTTACTCCTCTCATTTTCCTCAAGTTAAAGGTGTAATCATGAGTACTCGCATGGACCCTGGTTATGCCTGCCTTTTTGATGGTAACATTGAATTATCCTTGTTTTAGATGTACACTGGCAGCATTTCCCAATTCTTTCTCCGCTACATCGATGACTGCATCGTGGCTGCCTCCTGCATCCGTGCAGAACTTGTCGACTTCATTAACTTTACCACGAACTTCCATCAAATTCACTTGGACTATTTCAGACACACCTCTCCCCTGTTTTTGATCTCTCTATCTCATCACAGAGGACGGACTATCGACTGACATCTAATACAAACCCACTGACTGCCACAGTTATCTGGACTACCTACCTCCTCCCACCCTGCCTCTTGCAAAGATTCGGTCCCCTTACACAAAGGGTGCTGGGTGTATGGAATGGGCTGCTAGAGGAGATAGTTGAGGCAGGTACTATCGCAAAATGTAAGAAACATTTAGACGTGGGAGTCGGTGGGTTTATAGTAGATGTCAGTCAATAGTCCATGCCCTGTGATGGAGATATGATAGGTTTAGAGGGATATGGGCCTAATGCAGGCAAGTGGGACTAGTGTAAATGGAGCATGTTGTTTGACTTAGGCCAGTTGGGCCAAAGGGCCTGTTTCCAGGCTCATTGTCCTATCCCCACTCCTTTTTGGCTTTAACAGAGATCCTCCACAACACCTCAGATCACACATCCCTTCCCACCCAAACCACCCCCTCCCCAAGTACTTTCCCCTGCAACCACAAGAGAAGCAACACCTGTCCGTATACCTCCTCTCTCACATCCATTCACGGACATCAGCTGTCCTCCCAGATGATACAGAGGTTCACGTGTGCTTCCTCTAACCTCATCCAGTATTTGCGGTGTTCCCGATGTGGTCTCCTTTACATCGGGAAGATAAATCATAGACCATGCATCCATTCCGTCAAACACTTGCACTCAGTCCACCAAGGCCTACTGGATATCCTGTTGCTAACCATTTAAAATAATCTTCCAATTCCCATACTGATCTTTCTGTCCTGGCCTCATAGAAACATAGAAACAGAAAATAGGTGCAGGAGTAGGCCATTCGGCCCTTCGAGCCTGCACCGCCATTTAATATGATCATGGCTGATCATCCAACTCAGTATCCGATCCCTGCCTTCTCTCCATACCCCCTGATCCCTTTAGCCACAAGGGCCACATCTAACTCCCTCTTAAATATAGCCAATTAACTGGCCTCAACTACCTTCTGCGGCAGAGAATTCCACAGATTCACCACTCTCTGTGTAAAAAATGATTTTCTCATCTGGGTCCTAAAAGACTTCCCTCTTATCCTTAAACTGTGACCCCTAGTACTGGACTTCCCCAACATCGGGAATAATCTTCTTGCATCTAGCCTGTCCAACCCCTTAAGAACCTCATACATTGCCAGAGTGAGACTGTGCAAATTGGAGGAACAGCACCTCATCTTCTGCTTGGGTAGCTTACAACCCAATGGAATCAACACTGAATTCTCCAATTTTATCCCAGGATGACAAAAAACAATTACTGGAGGCCACAGCTTTAAGATGAGAGGGGCGAAGTTTAAAATAAATATTCGGGACAAGTTTTTTAAAGTAGTGAGTGCCTAGAACCTGGTGCCGGGGTGGTGGTTGAAACAGATAAGTTAGTAGCACTTAAAAGACTTTGAGATGGGCATAGGGATATGCAAGGAATGGTGGAATATGGGTTATGTGCAGTTAAATAAGTAATGGCTTGGCATCATATTCAGCAAAGACATTGCGGATCGAAGGGCCTGTTAGAGTCATAGAGTGATACAGTGTGGAAACAGGCCCTTCTGCCAACTTGCCCACACCGGCCAACATGTCTCAGCTCCACTTGTCCCACCTGCCCGCATTTGGCACATAACCCTCCAAAACTGTTCATGTACCTGTCTAACGTTCTTTAATGTTGAGATAGATCCTGCCTTAACTATCTCCTCTGGCAACTTGGTCCATAACCCCACCACCGTTTGTGTGAACAAGCTACCTCTCAGATTCCTATTAAATCTTTTCCTCTTCACCTTAAACCTATATCCTCTGGTCCTCTATTCACCTACTATGAGTAAGAGACTCTGTGCATCTACTTGATCTATTTCTCTCATGATGTTATACACCTCGATAAGGAATAGAGTCCCAGCCTACTCAACCTCTCCCTATAGCTCAGACCTTCTAGTCCTGGCAACATCCTCGTAAATCTTCTCTGTACCTTTTTCAGCTTGACAACATCTTTCCTATAACATGGTGCCCAGAACTGAACCCCAGATTCAGATTGATTCAACGTTAATTGTCATTGTCAGTGTACAGTACAGAGACAACGAAATGCAGTTAGCATCTCCCTGGAAGAGCGACATAGAATATGAGTTCAATAAATAAATAAATCTATTTACATGCATACGGTCATAGTGTTTTGCCTGTGGGAGGAGTGTCCGGGGGGGGGGTGGTGATTGGCAGTCACCGAGGTACATTGTTGAGTAGTGTGACAGCCGCAGGGAAGAAGCTATTCCTGGACCTGCTGGTCTGGCAACGGAGAGACCGGTAGCGTCTCCCGGTTGGTAGGAGGGTAAACAGTCCATGGTTGGGGTGAGAGCAGTCCTTGGCGATGCTGAGCGCCCTTCACAGACAACGCTTGCTTTGGACAGACTCAATGGAGGGGAGCGAGGAACCGGTGATGCGTTGGGCAATTTTCACCACCCTCTGCAGTGCTTTCTGGTTGGAGACAGAGCAGTTGCCATACCATACTGTGATACAGTTGGTAAGGATGCTCTCGATGGTGCAGTGGTAGAAGTTCACCAGAATCTGAGGAGACAGATGGACCTTCTTCAGTCTCCTCAGGAAGAAGAGACGCTGGTGAGCCTTCTTGACCAGAGTTGAGGTATTGTGGGTCCAAGAGTGGTCATCGGAGATGTTGACCCCCAGGAACCTGAAGCTGGAAACACGTCCCACCTCCGTCCCGTTGATGTGGATGGGGGTGTGCGTGCCGCCCCTAGATTTCCTGAAGTCTACAATGAGCTCCTTGGTCTTCTTGGAGTTAAGGGCTAGGTTGTTGTCAGCGCACCATGCTGCTAGGAGCTGGACCTCCTCCCTATAGGCCGACTCATCGTTATTGCTGATGAGGCCAATCACCATTGTATCAACTGCATACTTGATGATGGTGTTAGTACCATGTACAGGTGTGCAGTCGTAGGTGAAGAGGGCGTAGAGGAGGGGGCTCAGCACACAGCCCTGAGGAACGCCAGTGTTCAGGGTGAGGGTTGAAGAGGTGTGCTTGTCTAACCTAACAGACTGGGGTCTGTTGGATAGAAAGTCCAGTATCCAGTTGCAGAGGGAGGGGTCGATGCCCTGGTTACCGAGTTTGGTGATCAGTTTAGAGGGTATAATGGTGTTGAATGCTGAGCTGTAATTGTTGAACAGCATTCTTACGTAAGTGTCTCTGTTGTCGAGGTGGGAGAGGGCGGAGTGAAGTGCCGTTGAGATGGCATCCTCCGTACTCCTGTTCTTGCGGTAGGCAAACTGATAGGGATCCAATGTGGGGGGGTAGGCAGCTTTTGAGGTGTGCCAGGACCAGCCTCTCGAAGCACGGTGATGATGGGAGTAAGTGCAACTGGGCGGAAGTCGTTGAGGCTTGCCGCAGTGGAGTGTTTTGGCACTGGCACGATGGAGGTGGTTTTAAGGCAAGTGGGGACAACTGCTTGGGCAAGTGACAGGTTGAAGATGTCAGTCCAGACGTCTGTCAGCTGCGCAGCACAGGCCCTAAGGACGCGCCCGGGGATGCCGTCAGGGCCAGCAGCCTTACCTGCATTAGTCCTACTCAGTGCCATGAACACGTCGTAGGGGGTGAGTGTGAGGGGTTGGTGATCAGCAGGGAGCACAGCCTTGATGGCTGTCTCTAGATTGTCCCTGTCAAAGCGGCCATAGAAGTGGTTAAGCTCCTCAAGGAAGGAGGCATCGCTGGATGTGGGGGTGGTGTTGGTGGGTCTATAGTCCGTGATGGCCTGGATGCCTTGCCACATGTCGGGGGTCGGAGTTGAAGTGCTCCTCAATCCTGAGCTTATGGCAGTGCTTGGCCTTCTTGATGCCCCTCTTCAGGTTAGCCCTGGATGAACTGTAGGCTCGAGCATCGCCTGACCTGAAAGCGGTGTCCCGTGCTTTCAGCAGTAGCCTGACCTCGCTGTTCATCCATGGCTTCTGATTCGGGAATATGGTCACCCGTTTGAGGGAGGTGACACTATTGATGGTGGAGTTTATAAAGTCCAGAACAGAGGATGTGTAGGAATCATGTCCGTGTGGGAGTCAAGGGTGGCCTGGGCTGCAAACGCCTTCCAGTCAGTGTTTCCAAAACACTACTGAAGTGTGGAGTTCTCTTCCTCTGACTAGACTTTAACTGTCCTCACAGTGGGTTTAACCCATCTGATGAGTGGGGAGTACTTAGGGAGCAGGAACAATGAGAGGTGATCAGACTGACCAAGGTGGGGGAGGGGGACGGCTTTGTAAGCTTCAGCCATGTTAGTGTAGACTTTGTCCAGTGTCTTGTCTACTCTAGTGGCGAAGGAGACATGTTGGTGGAATTTGGGGAGTACAGTCGTCAGGTTGGAGTGATTGAAGTCACCCGCAACAATGAAGGCTGCCTCGGGGTTGTGAGTCTGGTGTTTGCTAATGGCAGTATGCAAGCTTGGCATTAGCATCAGGAAGGATATAGGCTGCAGTCACAACAGTGGAGGTAAACTCTCTGGGCAGATAGAACGGTCTGCATCTAACCAAGAGGAACTCAAGGTTAGCTGAGCAGTGACTCTCGATGATGGTGGAGTCCGTGCACCATGCTTTATTTACATAAATGCACAGACCCCCACCTCTGGTCTTACCGGAGTCTGTTATCCTGTCCGCTCGGAGTAAATGACGCCCCGTTAGCTGGATGGCGCTATACTCATCTGTAATTCCTTCCTACACAATACTCAAAATGTGACCTCACCAACGTCTCACAACAACAGGGCCTGTTCTTGTGCTATTTTGTTCTATGTTCTATCTGATACAACTGACACAATATACAATAGATTACTATGTTGGCACTACCACCTGAACATTTTCAAACTGTGCATGAAAATTATTCTAAAATGACTGTGAAATGTACTACTCTAACCATTATATTTAATCATTTGTGTCACACCCTATTAGAGATATTGTCGTTGGTCTACAAATCCCTACCCTACACCCTCTGAGCCTGAAGTTTATCAGAATGTTGCCTGGATTAGCGAGTGTTATTTATAAGGAGAAATTGGACAAACTTGGATTGTTTGCTCTGGAACACTGAAGGTTGAGGGCAGACCTGACAGAAGTGTATAAAATTATGAGGTCATAATTTTGACAATCAAAACATTTTTCCCAGGGTGGAAATGACAAAGAGCTTCATGTGAGTTGAAATGAGAAATGTGGGGTTATGTTTTTTTTACACAAAGAATGGTGAGTTGCTGGAACATGCTGCCAGGGGTCGTGATGGAGGTAGATATGTAGTGGCATTTAAGAGTATTTAAGTATCCCATCTAAATTTTCATTTCAAATTGGTGTTTAACAATTTAATATGGGAGAAAAAATACTAATTTTCAAACAGTGGAATTGTGGATTTGATTCTGGCCAAGTTACAAATTGGTGTAACCTTTGTTTAGCAATGTTACAAAATTTTGAGATTTAAAAAATCATGTCTTTAATTTATCCCATCAGATAAAGCATAAACATAAGTTTAATTTGACACCTAATTCACTTTCATATCTTCAGTATTAAAAAAGATATGGCCATTTTCATACTCAGAAATTGGTATCTTATTCCCTATTGTTTTTTCATTGACTTAACAAAAAAGCTGTGATCGAGAACATTTAAAAACCCATAACTTTCTTAAAATTTAAGAGAACTGAAATAAATGTTCAGTTATTGTAGATTGAAGTATTCTGAAACAAATAGTTAATTAGTTACCTAATTGTTGTTAATTACAAAATTCAATTAGTAGATCTAAACATCTATACATTTGTTAAGAATAGATTAATATGTTTAAATAGCCTAAGTGTCCAAATAACATTCACACAAGAATTCAGAATATAATATAATTTTGAAATCTCATTGTCATGGGTTTATAGGCCAAATGGAAGGAATTTAATGTTTAATACCTGTAAATTAATGGCCATTTAAATCAGCTTGCGATTGGGTTTTTCTGGAACGGGACCATTTGGAACGTTGAGGTGCGGTGATTCAGTCCCCTATATTGGCAGCAAATACACTGCTGGTTCGTTCGGGGACTAAATCACCGTTTTTCAACTTAAAATGTGAATTAAATGCATCTTAAGAAACACTTTTATAAATAAAAATAAACTACTTTCTTTTACCTGTCCCCTACATAAAATCCGGCCCCGTTGTTGGCGTTGACGGCTTCAGAAGCTGATTTTAAAATCACTCCAGCGATTAACTTGTCGGGCAAATTTTTTTTTAAAACACACAGAAAGGCCGTCGGAACGATTCTTTAGCAACATCTTGCACCCCAACAAAATATAATCCAGGACCAGGTCGGGAAAAAAAAATGCATTTTAACCCCCCCCCCCCCCCCCCCTCAAACGCGCCAAAATCGCGCACATGGCCAGTGGCAGAATTGCAGCGCCGCTGAAGGTAAGTATTGTAACATACCTACTTTGTTGATGTCAGCTATAGAACTGTAACTATGAGGCTTCGATAGGCAACTAAAATCTTCATTTTGAATCAGGGAAAGTTATGACAGCAAATGTATACATAATTGTTGTAGAATAAAACTGGTTAACTCATTAGTTTCACAGTGATGATCTGTAATGTACATTGGACCAAATACTAAATGGGGGGAAAAGGGTAAATCTACATTTGCTTGTAGTTAGGGTCAGAAATGTATTCCTGCTAGCAAATACTAAATGCATATACAGTTGTGGTTTGTCCTTTTTATCACAGATAACATTCTGAACATTGGGCCGTCCATAGCGGCGACGATGGGGGGTTCAAAGGCCCTGCCCACGGGTGAACAAAGTGGAAGATGACTGAACTTTATTGCCTTCCATCACAGTGAGAAATGTTGATTCCACTGTGGTGGATGTTTATGTTGAACTCTATTGTGTATTGTGTTATTTTTATTCGCATGGCTGTATGGTAACTCAAAGTTCACTGATCCAATCGGTCGGTGCATGTGCAATAAATGTGAACTTGAACTTGAAGCGCTGACTAATGAATGTCATAAAAATTTGTTATTTAACCATGATTGGATCCACACTTCTACTGTTTGAAAATGAGTACTTTATTTTGTCCTTCATTGACTTGTCAACCCCATTTGTTCCAGAATTATTCAAAAATGGCAGCAACAAAAATAATTCAGGTGTTTCTATCATAATAATGACCTAAAAACAAACTGCCAATTTTCACCACAAATGCTTTTGTATTCAAGTCTCATGGAAAGCCTACAGTAATACTGACATCTTTGTCCTGAGTTCTATTTAAGGTTGTGAACAATGTAAGATTGTTTGCCTAATTTTATACTAAACAGTAACATTGTATTTTTGAACAATATCTTAAGTGTAGAAAGCAAGTGTGAACTGGGCATAATTCCCAGATACCACAGTTCTCTTTGTGTGTTGCTATATTTGATTGCAATCTATTGTAAGCAGAACAGGGAGCTCCATTCAGAGGCTAATCACTTCAGAATTATCAGCATTATCTATGTGTACATTAGGACTTGTGAAAGGAAAGCCGTCAATTTCTGTCAAATTTAGAAAGCTTATGCTGTTTCACATCATATTTCAAATGGAGCATTCACGAGAAGCCCTTCAATTAAAGACCTAATACATGGTTCGATAACAAGCACCAAATAACACTGAACAAGTCAGCTGGCAATTTATGAGGCTGAACTAGTGTCATCTCAGAATATAATAAAGAACACTCGACTTTCGGTAACACACAAACATGCCAGATTTTACAAGGGAGGTTGTAAACAAACAAGGAAACACAGGGTGCAAAGTGAAGCTTCAATTTATACTTTGTCAGATAGCAGACATATAATTTGTGAATTGCTCATGTTAAATACATAAATTAAATAGAAATCTGGACCTTATTCCTCACCATGTTTTTATCTTGGACAAAAACAAGTTTAACAAACACATAATTTACCATTAATCTTTGAGAAAAGGCTGGCAATTATGCAGCACTGGTAAGTACTGCACATCTATTTGGATAGAGGGCCAGATTGATAAGCTAAATCACTTCTGAGAGTCACTGTAGTGAAACATATTTTTTCACAGAATTACAGAACCAAAAAAAATGGTTACATCAGGGAATGGGGCCATTCAGCCCAGTGATCCGTACTGGTACAATGCAAAACAATGCAGCTGAACTTTCCTTACTCTCTCTCCATAGCCCTGTAAATCCTTTCCTTTCAGATATTATCCAGCTCCCTTTTCACCACTGTTATTAAATCTATTTCCTCTACGATCTCAGGCAGTACAATCCAGACCCTACTAAACAATCACTGCTTGAGGATTTTCTTCCTCATACTTTTGGTTCTTTTGCCAATTAACTTCATTGATTTAGATCCTTCCGCCGAAGGGAACCATTTGGCTCCATATACCCTTTCTACGCACATTAGGACAATCTCTGCGGTTCCAAGCAGAAGATCTTAGTATCTCCAGTTGAACCAAATAATTAAAGTGTCTTAGCACAAGAATGCCTTGAGTAAATCTCTTCTGCAGTCCCTTTAAAGCCCTTCTATTCCTCTTACTATTTAATATTTAATACTTTTGCTGTGGCTGAATCTATATTTATACATTTATAAGATTCATCCTGATTTCTTGTATCTGCACGTACCTATGATGCATGGGATCCCAAGTGCTTTCTGTTCTCAACAAACCATGGACATATACGCTAGATATTTATGTTATTGCCTCCATTTAGAATTGTATACTTTGGGTTAAATTTCAGTCTTTTTTACCTGACCAAAATGTAATACCACTCTGCATTCAATTTCAACTGTGAACTGTCCATCTGCCTGTCTTTATCACCCACAAGTCTTTTACTAAATTCCTTATAATTCCTGCTTCGTATCAAATGAAATTTGAATTTTCACTGTTGCACACCCAAGTCCAAATCATAAATATAGATTTCGGAAGGAAGTGCTGCTAGTACTAAAAAGGACACAAAGTGCTGGAGTAATTCAACTGGTTTGGAAGCATCACTGGAAAACATAGATAGGTGACATTTCAAGTTGAGATTCTTCTTCTATTAATCTCTAGGGACATCCCTACACCGCAAAAAAAAAAAATCATTAATATTCTCTCAAACATTTTACTTTGATGTCCAAACAGTTCTGATTCCATGGACTTGGTGAAAATCTTATTATGTGCATCTAATATGCCCTTTGGAAGTCCATATAAAGCATATAATCTCATCGAGATTACTTCCTCAAAAATCTCTCTCATTAATTTGATGGGACTCGCCTTCAGCAAATCCTTGTTGGGTTTTTCTAATCAATCCACACTTGTCTAAGTAACAACAAATTCTATCACTGCTTACTGTTCCTAAACGTTCCCCTTCACTAGGTTGAATTGGTTTACTTTTAAAGAGTTCTTCAACAAGAATATTTGCGATCTTCCATCCTCATGCAAAATCTAAAAAAGGTTGGGAAGAGTACAGCCAGACCCTCTGATAATCCTCCCATGTTTCCCTCATTAACCTGGGATGTCTCTCATATGGCCAAGATGATTTATCCTCTTTAAAGTCAACTAATACTTTAAAAGGTATAGATTGTGCAGACTATTTTCTAAATGGGGAGTGGATTTAGAAATCAGAGGAGCAAAACGACTTGGGAATGCTGGTACAGGATCCCCAAAAGGTTAATTTGCAAGTTTAGTCGGTAGTTCGGAAGCCAAATGATATGTTAGCATTCATTTCGAGAGGACTAGAATAGAAAAGCAAGGATTTAATGCTGAGGATTTATAAGGTGCTGATCAGGCCACATTTGGAATATTGTGAGCAGTTTTGGGGCCCATGTCTGAGGAAGGATGTGCTGGTGTTGGAGAGGGACCAAAAGAGGGAAACGAGAATGATCCCGGGATGATTGGGTTGACATATGAGGAGCATTTGAAGACTCTGGCCCTGTACTCCCTGGAGTTTAAAAGGATGAGCGGGGTTCTCATTGAAAACTACCGATAATGAAAGAACTAGATAGAGTCAATATGGAGAGGATGTTTCCAGTAGTGTGAGAGTCTAGGACCAGAGGGTACAGCCTCAGAATAATAGGATATATCTTTAGAATGGAGATAAGGAAGAATTTATTTAGCCAGAGGGTGGTGAATCTGTAGAATTCATCGCCACAGATGGCTGTGGAGGTCAAGTCATTGGGTACTTTTAAAATGTACCCAATGTACTTTTGATAGGTTTGGTAAGGGCATCAAAGGTTATGGGGATTAAGAAAGAGAATGGGATTGAGAGAGAAAAATAGATCAGACATGATTGAATGGCGGAACAGACTCGATGGGCCGAATGGCCCTATTCTGCTCCTATGTCTTATGACCTATTTAGTGTGCCTCTGCCTCTATATCTTGATCCTTCTCTGCACTTACCTCCTTTTCCCAAATGAGATGGCTGTGGAATATTGTTTGGATCCATTTTAGCTGTTATTATGCTTCCTTATTTTTCTATTGCTTTTCTTTCCCTGGGAACTTTCAGTGATCAATCTGGTTCTCACCTGGGTTAACAATCTGGCAATTGCCATATCCAATTTTTCTTTTACTATTTGACTATATTTTACATCATCCATGATCTTTAATCTCTCTACTATTCTTCCCTGTGAGTCTACACTTAGATTCTATAGCTGAAATACATGTTAGGCATCCCATTCAGCGACAGTTTTACTTGCTAAGCTTTCATTCTAATTTAATCTACCTGGATCTGTTCTGATCACATTAAAATTACCCCTTCACCAAATTATTATTTTTACAATATTATGATCACTGTTTCTTTGATATTTCCCCACTATTATTTACTCAATTGCGCTTGTCTCATTTCCACGTGCCAAGTCGTACAAGGTTATTTCCTGTTTGGGGACATAAATGTGATTATCAAAGAAGCTGTCCTTAACAGAAAAAAAACCCTCTCATTTCCCCTTAAGCTATTTGTATCTGTTTATATATGGATAGCTGAAATCCTTCAATTACTATTTCTCCAGAGCATGTAAATGTCTCTAATTTCCTTACAAAAGATCTGCTCTATATTCGCACTGCTGGATGGCAGCCAACAGAATGTTCCTAATGATATCAGGTACTACTGTGTTGAAATGATGTACCTATTATCTCCAAACTTCCCTCCTACACCACCAAGCCTTGATAATGTTATTGTGAACTTCTTACATGTTACAGTATCTTCACTGAACTTCTCCATGTGTTGAACTTTGGCCAGTGACATTAATCTACCATGAATGATAGAACTCGCAGACCAGATGGGAGCCTGTGGGTTGTATGTTGTGCGCCAATGCATTGAAAAATATCTGGTCAATTTTAACAGAAATGCTGACAGTACAAAAGCAATTTGATTTATCAAACGCACAAACAGAGGAATATCAGAAAAAGTGATGCTGAGTCGGTCATTCGATCCCTTGAGCATGTTCTGCAATTCAATGAGAACATCACTGATCTGATCTTGACCTCACCCCACTTCCTCCTTGGACCATTGATTCCCCTAGAGTCCAAAGATCCGCCTGTCTCAGCAATAAATATATTTAACGAAAATAAAAGCAATCGTGTCAGTTATTTTCCTAATTTCCGTGCGGCACAGTGGCGCTGCGATAGAGTTGCTGCCTTACAATACCAGAGATCCAGGTTTGATTCTGATTGTGGGTGCTGTATGTACAGAGTTTGCACATTCCCCTGTGTCCTTGTGGCCTCTCCCTGCTGCTTTGGTTTCCTCCCACATCCCAAAGCCATGCAGGTCTGTAGGTTAATCGGCTTCTGTAAATTGTCTCTACTGTGTATGATAGAACTAATGTAAGGGCAATCGCCGGTCATGGGCTCAGTGGGCCAAAGCCTGGTTCCCCATGCATCTCTAAACTAAATAATTGATGCATCCGTTTGTTAATTTTCCTGACTTCCCATATTAATGCCCGTTCATACTATTCTTCTTTTCTTTCCTAACATTGTTGAATCAAATACATCGGCACATTTGACAAAACAACTCTATTAAATTAACTCTATTAAGACTTCAATCTAATTTGATGGTGGACAAAAATGCTGGAGAAACAGAAGGGTGAGGCAGCATCTATGGAATGATGGAATAGGTGACGTTTCGGGTTGATACCCGTCTTCAGACTGATTATTTGATAATACATTTGTGAAGTTTGTATGATATCATACTTGGTGAAAATTGATATAACATACATATTCCTGTTCTTGTTGAGCAGCACTGATAATTGGTTGGCAATGTTAAAAAATATGCTGTTGGATTTCTTCTAAACAAAACATATCTTTTAGTTTATCATCTGCAAATTACAGATGGAGATTAAGAGAAACCTTCCAGATATTTTAACCCTTGTTCTGTCCATCATTTTAATTTTATTATCATCAATTCATTGATGTTATTGAGTGACTGGCGGCATAAAGAGGGTTAGGAGTGGAAGGAGTGGAGTGTTCCTTCAAGAGGTGATTTCAAATTCAGTATGCCAATGTTTTCTCATGCGGAGTAAAAGAACCAAGCTCAAACGCCCTTTTCTGTATGGATTAATTTAGCAACTCAGAGAAGGGAAAACACAAAGGAGTATCTAATGCTGCTACATTTAGGTGGCAAAGAAATATCTCAATATGAAAATGAGAAGTTACGGATTAGGGAAAATAAAATATCTGTAATCGCATTAATCAATCAGCTAATTAATTAATTAATTAATTGGACGATAGCTGGATTAATTGCATTAATTAATTAATTAAACAATTACACTAATTCATTAATCAATAACTGGAATATTGCCATTGAAGTGAATTCAGATAAAAGGTAATCTGTGCTAATTATATTACAGAGCGGTTTATTTAGTCTCAGCTTTAACTAAGAAGGAGGATAATTTGTTCAAGTAAGGAAGCTAAGGGAATTTTGTTGAGACAATTTGTGATACTTTTCAAATTACTATCAACATGATTGCTGAACAGTTACTCAAACGGAATTCAATTTAATCTCATGGGCAAATTTGAATGCATTCAGAGATCCTTAATTTTAATTTCAAAGCAGGAGAAAAAGCATGACGTGTTGTTTTTTTCAAATGCACATTTGGCTTCTTTAGTAATCTGTATTTTGGGATACAGTATAGGCAAGTTATATGAGCCATAAAATGTGTTAATTGTTCAATGTTTTTGACAAACTGTAAACATATGCTCCAGTACTTTGTGCTACTGTTGCACATCCCACATCAGATAAACAGTGGACAAAATTTAAATAAATAATAGAGATTAATTGTCATTATTTATCATCAACTTCATTTCTCTTTCAGCAACAAGTAAAGAAGGAAGGTGAACGAGTCAGATCTTTTTTTCATTCAATATGTTTTGCCATATAGTAGTATATAAAATGGATTAATATATAACTTCCCAAAGATATTGAAAAAGTTCCACTAAAGAAAGCTAACCCGAGGTTCATATCATGCAGGTTGTAACTTCTCCACGGGAAGCTTCAAATTTCTAGGAAATCTTCTTTATGTCCTGCTATAACTTTGACAGAACACCAGATAAATAACATTGCTTGACTGTTTTTCTAAAGTTAATCCTAACCTCTGATATATCAGTAGGAAATCAGAACTGATTCAAATTAGTCTATCTACATGATTCACATCAGCCTGATCTTTATTTACGTGTAGGAAAGAACTGCGGATGCTGGTTTAAATCGAAGGTCACAAAATTTTGGAGTAACTTAGGAGTAACAGGCAGCATCTCGGGAGAGAAGAAATGGGTGACATTTCGGGACGAGACCCGTCAGACCCGAAGTCTCGACCCGAAAGGTAAAAAGTAAAGATGTTGCCTGTCCCGCTGAGTTACTCCAGCATTTTGTGATCTTTATTTACATTTTGTTCAATTGGAAACATCTAATCTGTCCCTGGTTGGGCTCGAGCATCCCTGGATTGGTGGTATTTTATTTCACAGGTATGAGTGAATTGGAGAAAGCCTCAGACCTAGAATGAGGGCTCGATGTCCTAGTATTAATCTTGTCCTTTTTCACAGTGGGGGACAAATATTGACCGTGAATTCTGTCTTAAATTGGATTCACTTGTGACAGCGTTCATCATATTCTCATTCTCTTTACAACTTATTCCTTCTAATATCCTTACGTAAGAATATACTTGCTACATGAATGGTTTATAGACTATCTAAGCAAAACACTTTGAGTTTGTTTTTAATACATAATACTCATTTAGTCATTGACTCTTATTCTAAAGATCGGATTTTAATTGTGTTTTCTCATGGAAATAATAATCTTGAAAATGTAGGTATTTGAATACAACAAAGCAGTGGGTTTTAACTATTAGTTATTTTGCATACATAAAATAATTACTTGGGGAATCAACAGATTAATTAATTTATGAGTATTTATAATCATGCTTACAGATAAATGATGGTATTATGCCCTTATTTTTACAGTTACATCTGTTTATTGGTATCAATAAATCCATAACACATGATTAATTTTTACTCATAATCTGCAAATTGTGATAAGATCCTGGCAGAATCTGAGCATTTCAAACCCTATTGCATATCAGATATTGGCAAACTGAAATTGAATGCCCTAATAACAAAAAGTGCTTTGTTTTACATAAATTTACTAAGATCCAACTGATCAAGTCAACAATTATATTAAAGCAAAATATTTGAATACAATAAACAATTAAAGCATGCCATTGCAAGTGAGCAATTCCTGGCAAGAATTTGCACAATTTTCCACAGATCAACAGTAGCTTGATTTTAACCAGAAATAATTTCTGGGGTCAGTAGATTAAACATCCAATATTTGCCTTGCAATGTACTTATAAAATTCAGTTCGATTGATATAGCTTGTTGGTCGTGAATGGAATCGAACAGATGCTGAAATAAATGTTATACTTTAGCCACAACAGTATCAGGAACTAATCTGCATCATTAAGAACAATCATGACCAGTGTGGGATAGGATACAATCAGGCTTTTCAATGACAATGAAAAATGATGGAAACACCCAGCAGCTCAGGCAGCATCAGTGGAAAGGAAAACAGAGTTAATGTTTCATTTCATCAGAACTGGGAAAGTGAAAACAAGTCCGTCTGACCAGCAGAGAAGATGGCGAGAGCAATTGAAAGATCAAAGGGAATGTATGTAACAGGGTGAAATGATGTAGCCAGTGAACAGACTGTTAAGCTCCTTTGTCTGCGTGAAGTGCTACTAATGTGAAATCTGAGTGACGTTACATAATCTGGCCCTCCGGGAATGTCCTTTCATTTGTATATTTGGAACTGAGTCTACTTTCACAATCGAAAAGGGATTTTTGGACATAGGAAGGAAAAGGAATGTGGTACTGCAAAATGAGTAGAGGAAGTTAGGTAAAGGGCTAAAAAGCAGGGCCTCCAGAGTAGTGACCTCTGGATTACTTCCAGTGCCATGCGCTGGTGAAGGAAGGTACAGGAAGATAGAGCAGATGAATGTGTGACTGAATAGTTGGTGCAACGGGCAGGGATTCAGACAGAATCATTGGGATCTGTTCTGGGGCAGAGGAGACCTGTACACGAGAGATGGGTTGCATTCAAACATAGGTGGGTTTAAAATAAATTGGTAAGGGGCGTGGGATCCTACGCAGGACCGAGGCAGGGGAGTAGCTGGAAGTTGGTATTGAAGGCAATGAATAGAAAGTTCAGTGGAAAGAATAGACATGAGCATGACAGTCAATGAGGAAGGACAGTTGTTTTGAATTGCACTTATTTTCATGTGAGTGGCCTGATGGGTAAGGTAGATGTGCTCAGGAAATGAATAGGTATGTGTGACTGGGACATTATAGGCATTACAGAAACCTAGGTAAGAGAGAGATCAGGGCTGGCATATTAATATTCCAGGGTATAGATGCTTCAGGGGGAGATAGAGGTGGGGGCAAAAAAGTAGAGGGTGTTGCTTTATTGATTATGAAAGATGTGAAGTCAGTAGTCAGAGATGACATTGCTGATGGTTCGTCCAGTGAGGCTAAATGGGTGGAGCTGAGAAATAAGAAAGAGATGATTGCCATCTTGGGTGTGTACTACATGCCTCAAACAGTCAACATGAATTAGAAGTGCAAATATGTCGGGAGAATCCAGGCAGCTGCAGGACCAATAAGGTTGTCATAGCAGAGGATTTTAACTTTCTCAATATTGACTGGGAATGCCATAGTGCAAAAGGTTTGGACGGGGCAGAATTTGTTAAATGGGGTGGGGGAGGGGGGGAGGAAGATAGGGGGGGGAGGGGGGAGGGAGAGGGGAAGAGTGGGGAGTGAGGGGGAGAGGGGGTAGCGGGGAGTGGTGCAAGAGAGAGGGGAAGGAGGTGGGGAGGAGATGGGGGTGAAGAGGGGTGGGGAGGAGGGAGAGGGGTGATGAGAGAGGGAGATGGAGAGGGGGGTGAGATGGGGGAAAGGGAGCAGGAGAGGGGGTGGGTCAGGGAGTGAGAGAGGGTTCGGGGAGGGAGTGAGTTAGGGGTGGGGGAGGGGGGAGAGGGGAGGAGGGAAGGGGAGAGAGGGAGGGAGGGGGGGGGGGGGGGAGAGAGAGGTAGGGGAAGGGGAGAGAGGGAGGAGGGGGGGGGGAGGGAGGGGAGGGGAGGGGGAGGGGGGGAGGGGAGGGGGGGGAGGAGGGAGAGGGGGAAGGGGGAGAGAGGGGGAAGAGTCTGGAGGGAGGGGGAGGGGTAGTGGGGAGGTATGGGGAAGAGTCTGGAGGGAGGGAGAGAGTGGGTAAGGGAGGGGGAAGAGTGGGGGGAGGGAGGGGGAAAGAGGGTAGGGGAGAGAGGGGGAAGAGTGGTGAGAGAGGGGGGAGGGTAAGAGTGGGGAAGGGAGAGGGTTGGGGAGGGAGAGGGGTAGGGGAAGGGGGAGAGAGAAGGGGAAGAGTGGGGAGGGGGGGAGATGGGGTGGGGAGAGGGGAGGGGTGGGGAGAGGGGGGGGAGGAAAGGGGTGAGATTGGGGAGGGAAGGGGGAGAGGGGTAGGGGAGTGGTGGAAAAGTGGCAGAGGGGTAGGGGGAAGGGGTGGGAGGAGAGGGGGGGGAGGGATGGGGAGAGCGAGGCGTGGGGGAGGGAGAGGGATGGGGAGGGAGAGGGGGGTTGGGAAGGGGGAGAGAAGGTGGAAGAGTGGGGAGGGGGGGGGGGAGAGGGGTAGGGGGAATGGTGGAAGAGGGACAGAGGGGGAGAGAGGTGTGGGGGAGGGGGGGGGGAGGGATGGGGAGGGAGGGGAGGAGGGAGACAGGGTAGGGGAGGGAGGGGGAAGAGTATGGAGGGAGGTGGAGAGGGGTGGGGGGAGAGAGGGGGAAAAGGTGGGGAGGGAGAGTGGGAGGGGGAGGGGTAGGGGCAGACCATCTATTCCCCATTCCCCATCACCTTCAATCCTCCTGCTCTATTCCCACACACGTGATCACGCGCTTCGACACAGGCTGCGGGGGAGAGGGGGAGGGGCTGGTGTGCAAAGGCATTTGTAAATGAGATCCATTCCGATTGGGCATCTGTGAACATTGTGGCATCACACGATGGAACGTTCACCAACATTCTATGGGTGAGAGCTGTTTGATATTTTTAACATTTTTTTATCAGGGGGTAGGGGTGGAGCCAGAAACAACAGTGTTTAAGAGGCTTTTAGATAGACACGTGGATATGTCAGGAATTGAAGTACAGGTGCACAACCTTTTATCCGGTTCCAAATAACGAAAAGCTCCGAATGGCGGACATTTTTTCGGTCCTTGAAGAAAGGTCCTTGAAGACGTTCACCGAGGGCGGCCCGCAGGGGTGACAGCGGAACCTTCGGTCGGTCCTCGAAGAAAGGGAAACTAAATCCCCATTCATAAAAGAGAAGGTGAGGGTATATTGCGCGGGAGGGTTAATAATTGACAATCTGCTGCTGCCTGCCCGCTGAGTTAAAAAGTTCCCACGGTAGACTCACGATACACAGTGTATCGTGAGTCTTGCGTGGGAACTTTTTAACTCAGCGGGCAGGCAGCAGCAGATTGTCGCTCCCTTCAGATTCACCCCACCTACACCCCTCTGCTTCCTGGCCATATGTGTGACCCCTTCCCTCCCCTCTCCAGCTCCCCGCCAATTGCACCGGTGCGGGGGCTTTGCACTGTCTTCACGTCGGCGATGCCAGCAGGTCAGTGCCAATCACCGGAGACATCAGGACCAATGGGACACCGACCCCCCAACAAGTGAAGGACAGTTCGCCTTGGGGTTGCGGACAGCCCGAGCTGCGCCCCGGCCCATCATCATCGGGACACCGACCCCCAGGCCCACTGCAAGCGCGGAGATATCCGATGGGCAGATCAGCAACTCCAGCCCAGCCCCAGCACCAACTCCAGAGGAACACGATCTCCCCGTAGGGAGGCAGAAGAATAGGGGCAGAAGCTGATGGTGTGCAAGGTACGTCTTGTTCTTGGGGTGGCGCAGCTCGGGCTGTGGGCGAACTGCCACTTGTCGCCGTAGCGGCCCATCGGGGAGCGGATTCCTCTGGAGTTGGAGGGACAGGGAGACACAGCGGCTTTTGAGAATGGTGGGCAATCACTTCCAAAGTTCTGCCCACACAGTCAGTACACCTCTCCTACACTTGTCTCCCGCACTAAGATCATCTCGCAGAGAATGATCCCAGCCTAACCCTCCCTATTCTCTCCTATTATGCAAGAAAAAACTACATTGAAGACAAACTCGCGATCGAGCAACTGCCGGGATCTAGGCGCAAACTCGCAATCTTGCGGATATGAGCCGAGCACTCTACCAATGAGCCAGCCGTTAAAATCTACGCTAAAAATCTTCCATTCCGAAAGCCGAAAAATTCCGAATTACGAAAAGTGTCTGGTCCCAAGGCTTTCGGATTAAAGTTTGTGCACCTGTACATGGATCATGTGTGGACAGATGAGCTTAGTTTACATTGTGGGCTGAAGGGCTTGTTCCTGTGCTGTACTATTCCATGTTCATAAAAAAAACAATCCCAGACTGAGTGACTGAATTCAATAGCCTCAAGGAACTATAAAAAGACACATCCACCATTCAAGAACAAATATTTAAAAAATAAATTTCAGAGGATGACAGAACCAAGAGAGCTACTGAAATATCATATTTTGTATTGCAATTTGTGGTGGGAGTGTCTGTGTGAGATTGGTAGGATTACTTCTGAGGAGAAATGAAAGAGTATGACCATGTGATGGGAAAGAGTGGGGGGTTTCCAAGAGCAATCTTGTTTTAAAAGAGTCAAATAAATGGATTTAGGTATGAAAAATAAAAGCTTGCCCATACTTAGAAAATAAGCAAACAAATCTGCGAATATCCCGTCGTGGATCAAAAATGGAAGCGTGCACCCAACATGGAGAAAATAAAGAGAAAGCATTAATGAAAAACACAGCAGTAACACCCGAGCAAAATGCCATGATTACAGATTGAATGGCTGTTCCCCTGCTGGGAACATTATTGCTCTGAACATGTAAACACTATCCAACAACTGTTTTCAACATACCTCTTAGGGAGCAAAAAGATTGCTTTGCCTCAGAGAATGTAGCTTTAACATCACCTAATATTCTTCCTTTCTTAAGTGCCAAACATTAATGTTGTTCTGCCACTGGCTGCAATTCTATGCTTAGACTTTAATGCATTCTGTCGTGATCAATGCACATGACTCAATAAGCAAGATCACAATGTTCACATTGAAACAACATGGATAGTAAAAAATCAAAGTCTTTATTTGTTCTATTAAATTAGGTTGGCTTTTTAAATTATGCCACCAAGATATTTTTCTTCAAAACACCAAGTTTTATGATACTATTTTTTTTTAAAATCTGTAACTTATTTTTCAAATGAACATATCCTGCAAGATGTCAAACAAAACACGGGTCATCAATTGACCAAGTGAGAATCTCACAATAGTTTGCAATTATGCTGTGGATCAATATATGGGCGGATGTAGTTATCTTTAGCTGCTTGGTCAATATGAACATCAGTGCCTTTCCAAGCTCAATCAGTATTGGCACTAGGGACATAAAATAGTGTTTACCAAATCAAATCTGCTAACCAAGCTGTGGTGTTATACCCTTCAGGCAAACACTTCAAAATGTCTCTTTATAGCTGGCCTACAAATATATTGCCAGTGCACTTCCAAACATCCACATTTCTCCTATTGAATAAATCCCTGGCTATATTGCAGCAAAACTGCAACATACTATAGTAATAATAAAAACATTTGTATTTGGCTATGACTGTGGATAAATGTTGCATTTCATTGAGTCCCCCTTTTATGGAGATCATCGATATAGTGATAATTATCAATTGTAAAATAATAAAAAATAAATATTCGATTTAAATCAAGGCATGAAGCTGCAGTACGCATAATATAATATCCACCTGGACTAGGCTGTCACAGTCAATAAAAGCCATACAGCACTTAAATGAGCCATTCAACCACTCACTTCATGTTAACAATCAGCACTCATTTACAATAAAATGGAGAAGCAAAATGCTAGAATCTTGAGCAATAAACAAACTACTAACTAGAGGAATTCAGTGGGTTGGAGAGCAATTATGGAGGGAAATGGACAGGCCTTGTTTTGAGTCAGGACCCTCCAATTCATCAATTGTGAATGCTGAAAGGCTTAGATAGCCATGATTTAATGGTGGAGTAGACTTGATGGTCTTAATGGCCTGATTCTGCTCCTATAACTTATGAATTTATTGCATCTATGTTCTTGATGTGGCCTCCTCTACATAATTGAAATCCCCTTCCCATTCCCATGCCGACCTTTGTGACCTCAGCCTCCTCCACTGCCAGAGTGAGGCCGCACCCAAGCTAGAAAAATGGTAAGAACATGACTTCATATTTTGCTCGGGTAGCCTACTGTATGAACAATGAATTCCTCAATTTCAGGAAACACTACCATACTGCTTCTCATCTACCCAATCTCCCCCCACCCCGCAGAGCATTTTGTTTTCCTACCCAATCTCCTGTCGCACCCAGTTCTGTTCCGTTCCTCTATTTTGTTCCTTTTTTTTCCTTCCCTAATCCGGGTCCCCTATTTTCCTTTGTCCCTCACTTCCTTCCCACCCATTCCCTTCCATCCCATCCCTCCTTGTGGTTCTACATGTTGCTCCCCATCTTCCTTCCATAACAGATTCCACATGGAGACTCTTTTTGTCTTCTCTTCTTCACCCATCTCTCCTCAACTGATACAAGATACAAGATACAAGATACATTTAATTGTCATTTGGTCCCCTTGAGGTCCAAACGAAATGCCGTTTCTGCAGCCATACATTACAAACAAATAGACCCAAGACACAACATAATTTACATAAACATCCATCACATTGCTGTGATGGAAGGCCAAATAAACTTATCTCTCCACTGCACTCTCCCCCCTCCCCCCCGATGTCAGAGTCAAAGTCAAAGCCCCCGGCTGGCGATGGCGATTGTCCCGCGGCCATTAAAGCCACGCCGGGTGATGCAAGGTCGCACACCGGGTCTTGGTGTTAGAGCCCCCGGCGTGCGCTCGCAGAGTCCCGCGGCCATTCCAAGCCGCGCGGGGCGGTGATGTAGGCCCCGCTCCAGGAGCTCTTCGACCCCTCAACTCGGGCGGGGGAAGTCGCCGTTGCGAGAGCCCTGAAAAAGCGGTCTCCCTCCAGGGACCCGCGGGCTCCCGGTGCCGCCGTCCACAGACCTGCAGTTGAAGCCTCCGACTCTCCGGTCGGGCCGCAGCAGCAGCAGACAATTACCTCTCACCACCAATCACTTGCCATTTATTGCCCCACAATCTGTTTTACCAGCTTTATTCTACTCTATCAGTCTGAAGAAGGATCCTGACCCAAAACATTGACTATTCATTTCTGCACATATGCTACGTGCCCTGCCGAGTCTCTCCAGAAGTATTTTTTCTCATTTATAATATTCCTTGTTTGGATATAATCTGTTCCTTGCTCCTACATTGATTTCAAACTAGCCATTTTCTTAGTGAATAGAGAATACACTTGAGAGGCTGAATGGCCTATTCCAGTTTCAATATTCTAAACACATTTAAATGAACACCTTGCAAAGATTTGTAGAGTTTGCTGGTTAGCGCAAGGAAATGCCCATTGAAAGTAATGCTGCACCCGTTTTAAATCGCAGATTAAAACGTTATACAGTGTATTCAGAAAGTATTCAGACCCCTTCAATTTTTCAATATTTTGTTACGTTACAGCCTTAAATTCAAATGGATTCAATTCATTTTTTTTTATCATCAATCTACACACAATACCCCCAGAATGAAGAAGCGACAATAGGTGTTTAGAAATTTTTGCATAGTAATTAAAAAGAAATAACTGAAATATCACATTTGCATAAGTATTTAGACTCTTTGCCATGACACTCAAAATTGAGCTTAGGTTCATCCTGTTTCCATTGATTATTCTTGAGCTGTTTCTACAACTTGATTGGAGTCCACCAGTGGTAAATTAAATTGATTGGACATGATTTGGAAAGGCACACACCTGTCTATATAAGTTGACGGTGCATGTCAGAGCAAAAACCAAGCCGTAGACCTCTGAGACAGGATTGTGTAGAGTCACAGATCTGGGGAAGGGTATAAAACAATTTCTGCAGCATTACAGGTCCCAAAGAGCACAGTGGCCTCCGTCATTCTTAAATGGAAGAATTTGGATCCACCAGGACTCTTCGCAGAGCTGGCCGCCCGGCCAAACTGAGCAATCGGGGGAAAAGGGCCTTGCTCAGGGAGGTGACCAAGAAAACTCTGACAGAGCTCCAGAGGTCCTCTGTTGATGATGGGAGAACCTTCCAGAAGGACAACTATACCTGCAGCACTCCACCTTTATGGTAGAGTGGACAGACGGAAGCCACTACTCAGTAAAAGGCACATGACAGCCCGCTTGGAGTTTGCCAAAAGGCACCTAGAGGACTCTCAGACCCTGAGAAATAAGATTATTATAAAACCAAGATTGGCCTGAATGGCAAGCGTCACGTCTGGAGGACACCAGGCACCCCTCATCACGGTGAAGCATTGTTGTGGCAGCATCATGCTGTGAAGATGAGTTTCAGCAGCAGGAACTGGGAGACTAGTCAGGATCGAGGGAAATATAATCAGAGCAAAGTACAGAGAGATCCTTGATGAAAACCTACTCCAGAGTGTTCTGGACTTCTGACTGGGGTTGAAGTTCACCTTCCAACAAGACAACTACCCTAAGCACACAGCCAGGAGTGACTTTGTGACAAGTCTGTGAATGGCCCAGCCAGAGTCTGGACTTGAACCCGAACGAACATCTCTGGAGGGACATAAAAATAGCTGTGCATTGATGCTCCCCATCCAACCTCTAAAGACCTGGTTTCACTTTTTTATTATGGCGTATGTGTAGATTGATGGAAAAAAAAAGAATGTAATCAATTTTGGAATAAGGCTTCTCCCCCTTCTCCTCCTCCTGGATCACCTGTGCCGGTTGGGTCTCCGCCGACTTTCTCCTGGTAGGGTCTCCACCGACTTCCCGGCTGCTACTGCTCCGCCTCCTCTTCTATCTGGTGGGGAGGGTGATGGTGCTATACGCACACGCTCGGGTCGGGTTGTCAAACCTGTCCGCTACGGTGATTTTGTTTAAATTTGCATGTGTTGCATAATCACACTGCCACTGTTATAACTTCAATTTTAGATTTCTAAGGGAAAGGATGTAGATGGTTTATGCATGCAACCTATAATGTAGCTACCTCAATACCACTAACCACGCCCAGTCATCTCAGTATAACTGTGATATCTTCCCCTTGCTCCTCCCTTGGTTCCAGTGCGCCTGAAGATTAGATGCAGTCAGTACTGGGACGTGTTTGACATGTGCCTTTATTAAAGACTCAGTAAAGTTACAGTGTGTCAGACTTAACTCCTTTACATTAACAAAATGTGGAAAAAGTGAAGGGATCTGAATACTTTGTAAATGTAATGTAGGCATACTTCCACCAAGTAATTTTGCAAAGTTGTAAGGTGATACTAAAAGATCATCTGAAAGAGTTTTGTGACAAATTCTTTAAATCATCTTTGTTTTGTAAGCAAAATTATATTTGTGTAATATAATTCATTAAGGGATTAATTATTTTATTCATTGTTCCTTTCTTTTATCTTCTGATGTCAAAACAAGTAATAAGACGAATAAGGCTTACATTTTGAGTTTAACTTGCTCCTAACTCTTGTGCCTTCTTTGCACTTGGATCTAAACATCCCTTGATATCATTACATTTAAGAAAGAACTGCAGATGCTGGAAAAATCGAAGGTCGACAAAAATGCTGGAGAAACTCAGCGGATGAGAAAGCATCTATAGAACGAAGGAATAGGTGACGTTTTGGTTCGAGATGCTTCTTCAAACAAGACAAGAGAGACAAGAGATAAGAGACATTTATTTGTCACGTACCAATTGGTGCAGTGAAATGTGTGGTCACCATTCAGCCATACAAATTAAAAAAAGAGCACAGAACACGATAGTCTTTAACATAGACATCCCCACACAGCAGAATCAAAGTTTCACACTGTGAGGGGAAGGCACCAAAGTTCAGTCATCTTGACTATTTAAGAGCCTACCAAAACCTGCCACCCCTCCCACGCTCCCAAACCCACCTCTATCTGCTCTGCCCACTTGACATCCTCTACATTTTCCCTCTGCCCTCTGCAATGTCACCCACCTGACAATTAGTTTAAATACTGTGTCCAGGGACTATTGCATATGCAAGTAAGAACAGCTATGATTGTATTTCACATCTAATGAAAAATCATTTTGCAAGATGATGCACAATCATTTGAATCTAAGTGCTATTCATAAAGATTGGCCCACTAAGTAATTACAGAACAGACTGGCTCCAAATGAGTAAGTTGTGCTTTCTGTGTAATTTTAAGGGTCCATTTTTCTAATGTGATGTGGTTGCCAGTTGTTCATGTAAAGTTAATAGTGAACATTTATCTCAGTTTGACACAAATACCCAAGGTTAGATTTTGTAAATTTGCTTTGTCAATTTGGAATCTTGCCAAATGAGAACAGAACGAGAGGATTCATATGTGAAAATCAAGATTCGACAGCATTTTATCAAAATCTGTGAATAGATTTATCCGCGCAACTGAATTTTACATGTGCTTCTGATGTGAAGTCTCTATGGCAAATAACTGAATTTATAAATTCTCCCTCATATCATTACAATTTTTCTCCTTGGGATTCACCCAGTGTCCTGAATTGTCATTCGATTTTCAGCAGACAATGACCAGGAAACAAAGCTTTGGTGATTGGTACCAAGGTAGGACCATCTGCTACTGCTGGAGTAATCTCTCAGTTTTTAAAACCAATTATTAAACAAGTACAAAAAGTAGATCTGGAGAAATAACTTCCCGATTACTACATTTTACAAGAGACTCTGGTGTTGGAGAGATATTTGCTCGGCAATTTTCTGATGATTATGCACCTTCACAGAGTTTAAATAATATAAATGACTGCAGCAAATAATGATCTCGGGAAGCCCACTGTTGCATTATTATTTCCCATGTAACTGGCAACAAATGGATCAGAAAATGTCTGGCTGCAGTCAATTAAATGTGTCTAAACAAAAACAATCGTGGGATATTATATATTTAAAGTGCTGCTTGTAACTTGAGAGCTAATGCTCAATTTTCTAGGACATTTTTCTCCCAGATAATAGCATTAAATATACATGTAGGTCTTGGATAATAGCTGGCAGTGAACTACAAGGCAGTAATTCATTTCAGCAGTTATCCGGGCACCCTCGGCTCTGACAGCGAGGCTTGAGTGGTTTATGAATGTCAGTAGGTCTGCAAGGTTAAATTACTCTTTCGTAATCCACTACCTAATATTTGCTATTGTTTCTGTTATACAGAGGTTTCACTTTCTGGTTATTCTTCACCAAAATACACCAACATAATAATAAATACCCATTTCCATGCTACTCAAAACTAAAGCCTAAATTTTAAAAAATGAGCATTTATCGTTTTAGTGCATGTCCTGAGATTCTCACGTTTAATTCAGCCAATGACTTGCCATTCAATTCAGAGGATTTAGACGTGTTAATGTTCCTCTAAATACTGAGTTCTTTGCTAAAAATATCTAGCTGATTCAGGAAGTAGTTACCCCTGTTTTGATGCCTTTCCTAAACATCATGCACATGTTTGATCAGATAGCTGAGAAATCTGTAATTTGATTTAAATTTCATAGGAATTTGATTGTTTTTTGAAAGAGATGATGAAGAGGATTGATGTGGGCAGGGAGATAGATGTTTGCGACATGGACTTTAGCAAGGCCATTGACAAGGTCCCACATGGCAAGCTGGTCACAGTTAAATCTCAAAGAATGCAGAGTAAGCTAGCCAATTGGATACAAAAACAGTTGGTGGTAGGAGTCAGATGTAATTGTGGAAGACTGATTTCAGGTAGAACAGTCACCAGTGGTAATCCAAAGGGATCAGTACTGGGTGCACTATTGTTGTCATCTATTTAATGATTTGTATGAAAATCTAGTTGGCATGGTTAGTAACTTTGCAGCTAATACCAAAATTGTTGTTTAGTGCACAGTAAAAGTGGTCATCCAACTGTAGAAGTGGGCCAAGGGTGGATAATAACTGGCAGTGAACAACAAGGCAGTAATTATTTTCTTTTGTTTTAATATATGAATAAAAATACATCGATTGATGCTCCTGGACACTTTGGAAGCAATTGGAAGCAATTGTACAAAAAAACTTGACAATTTTGCACAGCTTAAATTTTTACATTTTTCAAACAGAACATTGAATTAAAAAGAGAAGAAAGAGAAGAAGGAAAGAAAGAAGAAAAAAAAGGAGATATATCAGTCGACCCACCCATGTGCCTGCACACCCAGCCCGACGATCAGTTTTGAATTTGTGGTCAACCATTGCATTGCTCAAGAAATTCAATAAAACAAGACCATATTTTAAAAAATTGTTCAGGTTTCTCATTCAAGACAAACCTAATTCTCTCTAGATGTAGTGTATCCGTCATTTCTGTAATCCACATCTTCACTGAAGGGACTGCTGCCTTTTTCCAGAATTTAAGTATGTTTTTTTGCTGATATTAGACTGTAATCGAGAAAGCGTAATTGAGAGACCGTTAGATTGCTACATGCCTGATATTCCCAGTATTATCAATTTTGGTTCTGGCTCTAATGGAGTTTTGAAGGTGAAGCTGAATTCTTTGGTCCAAAATCTTTCTATTTTTGTACACAGTACAAAACTGTGGGTTCTTGAGATTGACATTTATCGCAGAGGGGAAACACTGGGGAAAATCTTGCTCAATTTGGTGTTTGAGTATTATAGCCTGTGCAGCACTTTGAACTGTATCAGAGTGTCTGGCATTTAAGGAGCAAAACTGGATGTATTGTAGGCTTTCGTCCCATATATCCTTGGAGATTTGTTGACCCATCTCATCTTCCCACAGTAATTCATTTTAGCGGTTCTCCGGGCACCCTAAGCTCAGAGAGCAAGGCTTGAGTGTTTTATGAATGTCAGTAGATTTGCACAGGTTTTGAGAACATGACCAGGTACACCATGGTGTACCGAGGGCTCACCCTCGATTCTGAGGATTCACCCTCCTGAATGATCTTCTGACATCTGCCTTGATGACTGAGATTGCAATGCCATCTGCAATATGAGGGCCCAAGATGAAACATCAGAGTTCTTCCTATTAAAGCGTGCATTGAACGCAATTAGTTCATCCGCGAGTGATGCCTCACTGTCGCCTGAGCTGCCACTTGGTTTGGCCTTGAAGGAATTATGGCGTACATACCCTGCCAAAGCTGCCTAATGTCCTTCACTGAGAGTGAAAGTCCCTTTTAATCTTTTTGATGGCCTTATCAAGGTCGTACCTGGACATCTTAAATGAATCTGTGTAGCCAGAACTGCCTGAGATCTGGTTGTCATAGGATTGGGGACCTCCTAGTTAACTCAAGACTTCTGGCTGGGAAACACTTGGATAGTTTTTGTGGGAATACACTCCTCTACATATTTTCTTATGATATTAGTATGCTGTGTCATATTCGTTCAGGTCCATTGCCGAATCCTTGAACATCGCCCAGTCTACCTATTCCAAGCAATCCCGGAGTTGTTCCTCTGCCTTCATTGACCAGCTCTGTGCAGTCCTCACTGCTGGGGCTACGCTCGTCAGTCACTGCCTGTCCACAGGAAGAAGGCAACCAGATGGTCAGATTTCTCAAAGCCATCTTCTTCTTGCGTATGGCGTGCACAGCCTAAAGTTGTACGACAACTTGTTCTATTTGATCTTATTTGATTGTGCACGCCAGGTTGATTGCATTCGTCGAAAATAGGGTGGACCACGTGAAGGTTGCAATCTCCTACCCCATTTCTCAAAGTGAGGAGGCATGGGCAATAGGCATCTTTGACAGTGAAATAGCAGTGGTTGAGGATGTTCGATCGTCTGGTGCTGCAGGACAAGTGCTGCTGGTAGTTTGGAAGTGATTTCTTGAATCTGGCCTTGTTGAAGACCCCAGCTATGATAGGAAAGGTGTCCGGTTATGCTGTCTGGTTTTGTTGACTATGGCATGCAACTCCTCCAGCACCAGACATATGTCTGTATGGGGTGGGATGTAGCTACATCCAGAACTCTCTACAATTTATTGCGGTCTTGGTCAGACCTGTTCCCAAACCAAGCTGTAATGCTACCCTACAGTATGCGGCAGGGTAAGAGTTTAAAGGCTGTACAAGGGGGAAGATCTTTTCACCCATGAAATGGGAAGTGCCTGAAATGCACTACCTGGATTAGAAGCTGATTTGATCATACCATTTAAGAGCATTTTAGAAAGGCACATGTATATGTAGGGAAGTCAGGAATATGGATCATGTGCAGACTGAAATGATTAGTTTAATTGGCATCTTGCCTGGCACTGACATTGTGGGTCCAAAGGCCTCTTCCTCTGCTATACTGTTCTGTGTTCTATGTAAGTATATTTCAAGAATCTTTGCCTTGGATCTGCAACTGCTTCTGGTCTTCCTGACTGACAGGCATCAGCCTGTTAGAATTGGTTATAACATTTCTTCCATCCTGACTGTTACCACTGTCCCCTCAGGCTTATGTGCTGAGTCTACCCCCTCATATGTCTAACAAACCAACTGGTTCTTTTGTACTGATGCAGTGATCAAGAAAGTGCATCAGCATCTTTATTTCATATTCATCTGAGAAGATTCAAAATGTCCATGAGGATTCTCTCGATCTTCGAGAGATGCAGTGAGGAAAGTAGTCTGACAGGATACATCTCAGTCTGGCATGACCGCTAGCAGGCACTTGACCATTGAGCCCGCAGAGAGTGGTGAACACAGCCCAGTCCACACAAGCTCATCACTTCCTTCCATCCTGTCCATCGTCATGATACATTGCATCAGGAAGCCTGGACGTATCATCAAGGATGTCTGCATTCTGGCTATTCTCTATTCTACATTCTGGGAGAGGATACAGGAGCTTCCAGACTTAAGACCAGCTTCATTCCCACCTACCATACTACTGAACCAATCATCTCTTTCACACCCTCTCATTCTTAACTCTACCTCATTTGGTTATTCCGTTACTGCACTTTTTATTTAGTTTTTATTATTTGGGTTTTTATTTTGCTCTACTTTAGATAGCACTACAATAGACAATAGGTGAAGGAGTAGGCCATTTGGCCCTTCGAGCCATTCAATGTGATCATGGCTGATCATCCCCAAACAGTACCCTGTTCCTGCCTTCTCCCCATATCCCCTGACTCCACTATTTTTAAGAGCCCTATCTAGCTCTCTCTTGAAAGCATCCAGAGAACCTGCCTCCACCACCCTCTGAGGCAGAGAATTCCACAGACCCACCACTCTCTGTGAGAAAAAGTGTTTCCTCGTCTCCATTCTAAATGACTTACCCCTTATTCTTAAACTCTGGCCCCTGGTTCTGGACTCCCCCAACATCGGGAACATGTTTCCTGCCTCTAGTGTGTCCAAGCCCTTAACAATCTTATATGTTTCAATGAGATCTCCTCTCATCCTTCTAAACTCCAGAAAGTACAAGCCCAGCTGCTCCACTCTCTCAGCATATGACAGTCCCGCCATCCCAGAATTAACCTTGTAAACCTACGCTGCACTCCCTCAATAGCAAGAATGTCCTTCCTCAAATTAGGGGACCAAAACTGCACACAATAGTCCAGGTGTGGTCTCACCAGGGCTCTGTACAACTGCAGAGGGACCTCTTTGCTCCTATATTCAATTCCTCTTGTTATAAAGGCCAACATGCCATTCGCTTTCTTCACTGCCTGCTGTACCTGCATGCTTACTTTCAGAGACTGATGTACAAGGAACCCCAGATCCCGTTGTACTTCCCCTTTTCACAAGTTGATGCCATTTAGATAGTAATCTGCCTTCCTGTTTTTGCTACATAAGTGGATAACCTCACATTTATCCGCATTAAACTTCATCTGCCATGCATCTGCCCACTCCCCCAACCTGTCCAAGTCACCCTGCATTCTTAAAGCATCCTCCTCACAGTTCACACTGCCACCCAGCTTTGTGTCATCTGCAAATTTGCTAATGTTACTTTGAATCCCTTCATCCAAATCATTGATGTATATTGTAAATAGCTGCGGTCCCAGCACTGAACCTTGCGGTACCCCACTAGTCACTGCCTGCCATTCTGAAAGGGACCGTTAATCCCCACTCTTTATTTCCTGTCTGCCAACCACTTGTCTATCTATGTCAGCACTCTACCCCCAATACCATGTGCCCTAATTTTGCCCACTAATCTCCTATGTGGGACCTTATCAAATGCTTTCTGAAAGTCCAGGTACACTACATCCACTGGCTCTCCCTTGTCCATTTTCCTAGTTACATCTTCAAAAAATTCCAGAAGATTAGTCAAGCATGATTTCTCCTTCGTAAATCCATGCTGACTCAGACCGATCCTCTTACTACTATCCAAATGTTCGGCTATCTCATCTTTTATAATTGACTCCAGCATCTTCCCCACCATCGATGTCAGGCTATCTGGTCTGTAATTCCCTGTTTTTTCTCTCCCGCCTTTCTTAAAAAGTGTGATAACATTAGCTACCCTCCAATCCACAGGGACTGATCCCGAGTCTATAGAACATTGGAAAATTATCACCAATGCATCCACGATTTCTAGAGCCACTTCCTTAAGTACCCTGGGATGCAGACCATCAGGCCCTGGGGATTTATCAGCCTTCAGTCCCATTAGTCTAACACCATTTCCTGCCTAATGTGGATTTCCTTCAGTTCCTCTATCAACCCAGATCCCTGGCAACTACTATATCAGGAAGATTGTTTGTGTCCTCCTTAGTGAAGACAATCTTTGCAACATTCTGCTATTTTGCAATTGTCATGATATTTATTATTGTGTTGATCATTAACATGTATACAGTATACTTTGTGAACTTCATGTGAACAATGAATTTCATAACACCCTGGCATAAATGACAATACACTAATCTGCATTTGAATCCCCAAAGCATACTGAGTTGAAAACATTATGGTGGAAACTAACTGCCAAGTTGAATTGTTATCAATTACACTCATTTGCAGGCCCTGGAGGGATATTTTTCTATCAGTTACAGGAATACCACCAGATACCTTTAAAAAGACTTGAAATGCTAAAAAAAAATTAAGTCAGCTCTTGGAATCTCATATAGATAGGATGGTAAAGAAAGCTTTTGGTATGCTAGCCTTTATAAATCAGAGCATTGAGTATAGAAGCTGGGATGTAATGGTAAAATTGTACAAGGCATTGGTGAGACCAAATCTGGAGTATGGTGTACAATTTTGGTCGCCCAATTATAGGAAGGATGTCAACAAAATAGAGTACAGAGGAGATTTACTAGAATGTTGCCTGGGTTCCAACAACTGAGTTACAGAGATAGGTTGAATAAGTTAGGTCTTTATTCTCTGGAGCGCAGAAGGTTAAGGGGGGACTTGATAGAGGTCTTTAAAATGATGAGAGGGATAGACAGAGCTGATGTGGACAAGCTTTTCCCTTTGAGAATAGGGAAGATTCAAACAAGAGGACATGACTTCAGAATTAAGGGACAGAAGTTTAGGGGTAACATGAGGGGGAACCTCTTTACTCAGAGAGTGGTAGCGGTGTGGAATGAGCTTCCAGTGGAAGTGGTGTCGGCAGGTTCATTGGTATCATTTAAAAATAAATTGGATAGGCATATGGATGAGAAGGGAATGGAGGGTTATGGTATGAGTGCAGGCAGGTGGGACTAAGGGAAAAAAGTTGTTCGGCACGGACTTGTAGGGCCGAGATGGCCTGTTTCCGTGCTGTAATTGTTATATGGTTATATGTGTACCAATGAAACCGCTTAGTATTTCTGAATACTTTACTAAAGTGATGAAGCAAACATTCAAAATTCTTAAAGATGGACACAAAATGTTGGAGTAACTCAGCGGGATAGGCAGTATCTCTGGATTGAACGAATGGATGACGCTTCGGGTCGAGACTCTTCTTTAGACTAATTCTTACTTCTTGTGAGAAATACATTTCAGCTGCATTGGCAGAATCTTAACCAGTACACCTCTTAAACATTAAAAGATTTTTCATATATCATGCAAGAAAACATAATAAATATATTTTACAATGCTGTATATGCTGGTTGAAAGAATTCATACGATAGCCAAGTCCCTTCCTATTAACATTCAGTGGTCACCATTGACTGGAAGCTCAACTGAACATACCATACCACACTCAAATACACCTGGACCATTTCCGACACTTCCCTACCATTCCTTGACCTCACTATCTCCATTGCAGGTGATAGATTTCTAACCGACATACACTATAAACCCACTGACTCCCATGGCTATCTGGACTACACTTCTTCCCACCCTGCTTCCTGTAAGGACTCCATCCCCTACTCCCAATTCCTCCGTCTACGCCGCATCTGCTCCACGGATGAGGCGTTCCACACCAGGACATCTGAAATGTCCTCACTATTCAGGGAACGGGGGTTCCCCTCCTCCACCATAAATGAGGCCCGCACCAGGGTCTCTTCCATACCCCGCAACACTGCTCTCTCTCCCCATCCCCGCACTCGCAACAAGGGCCGAGTCCCCCTAGTCCTCACCTTTCACCCCACCAGCCGTCACATACAAAAAGTAATCCTCCGTCAGTTTCGCCACCTCCAACGTGACCCCACTACTCGCCACATCTTCCCATCTCCCCCCATATCTGCCTTCCGCAAAGACCGCTCCCTCCATAACTCCCTTGTCAATTCTTCCCTTCCCTCTCGGTCCACCCCCTCCCCCGGGCACTTTCCCTTGCAACCGCAAGAGATGCAACACTTGTCCCTTTACCTCCCCCCTCGACTCCGTTCAAGGACCCAAGCAATCGTTCCAGGTGCGACAGAGGTTTACCTGCATCTCTTCCAACCTCATCTATTGCGTCCGCTGCTCTAGATGTCAGCAGATCTATATCGGTGAGACCAAGCGGAGGTTGGGCGATCGTTTCGCCGAACACCTCCGCTCGGTCCGCAATAATCAAGCTGACCTCCCGGTGGCTCAGCACTTCAACTCCCCCTCCCACTCCGCCTCCGACCTCTCTGTCCTGGGTCTCCTCCATGGCCACAGCGAGCAGCACCGGAAATTGGAGGAACAGCACCTCATATTCCATTTGGGGAGTCTGCACCCCGGGGGCATGAACATCGAATTCTCCCAATTTTGTTAGTCCTTGCTGTCTCCTCCCCTTCCTCAGCCCCCCTGCTGTCTCCTCCCATCCCCCAGCCTTCTGGCTACTCCTCCTTTTCCCTTTCTTGTCCCTACCCACACCCGCCCCCGATCAGTCTGAAGAAGGGTTTCGGCCCGAAACGTTGCCTATTTCCTTCGCTCCATAGATGCTGCTGCACCCACTGAGTTTCTCCAGCTTTTTTGTGTAACCTTCGATTCTCCAGCATCTGCAGTTCCCTCTTAAATACCATACAAGTGATGTGGCTGAGCATCTTGCAGCGAATGGCTGACCTCCTGGTTTCCCCAAAGCCTTCCCTTCATCCATAAATCAAAAGTCAATAATGTGATGAAATACTTTCTAATTACCTGGATGAATGAGGCTCTAACAACTCTCAAAGCACTTGACACCATCCCAGAGAAAGCAGTGCACTTGATTGGTATCGTCAATCAGCCTAAACGTTCATACTTCTAGTTGGACTGCACTGTAATTGCAGTTTGTACCACCAACAAAAGGTACTGTAGTTACTCACCCCGAGTACACCAACAGCACCTCCCAAACTTGCAATGTTATCATCAAGAAAAAAAAGTGCAGAAGCTGCAAGAGAGCATCATCACCTACAGGTTAGCTTCCAAGTCACATACGATCCTAACCTGCATGTATGTTCTTCATCCCTGATCTTTGCTGGATCTAAATACTAGAAACCTTTATCAAACTGTGGGCATTTCTTTATCTGGCCTTCAGCAGTTAGAAACATAGAAACATAGAAATTAGGTGCAGGAGTAGGCCATTCGGACCTTCGAGCCTGCACTGCCATTCAATATGATCATGGCTGATCATCCAACTCAGTATCCTGTACCTGCCTTCCCTCCATACCCCCTGATCCCTTTAGCCACATGGGCCACATCTAACTCCCTCTTAAATATAGCCAATGAACTGGCCTCAACTACCTTCTGTGGCAGAGAATTCCAGAGATTCATCACTCTCTGTGTGAAAAATGTTTTCCTCATCTCGGTCCTAAAAGATTTCCCCTTTATCCTTAAACTGTGACCCGTTGTTCTGGACTTCCCCAACATCGGGAACAATCTTCCTGCATCTAGCCTGTCCAACCCCTTAAGAATCTTGTAAGTTTCTATAAGATCCCCCCTCAATCTTCTAAATTCTAGCGAGTACAAACCGAGTCTATCCAGTCTTTCTTCATATGAAAGTCCTGACATCCCAGGAATCAGTCTGGTGAACATTCTCTGCACTCCCTGTATGGCAATAATGTCCTTCCTCGGATTAGGAGACCAAAACTGTATACTGCAATACTCCAGGTGTGGTCTCATCAAGACCCTGTACAACTGCAGTAGAACCTCCCTGCTCCTAGACTCAAATCCTCTTGCTACGAATGCCAACATACCATTCGCTTTCTTCACTGCCTGCCACACCTGCATGCCCACTTTTAATGAATGGTGTACCATGACACCCAGGTCTCTTTGCATCTCCCCCTTTCCTAATCGGCCACCATTCAGATATAAGTCTACTTTCCTGTTTTTGCCACCAAAGTGGATCACTTCACATTTATCCACATTATACTGAATCTGCCATGCATTTGCCCACTCACCCAGCCTATCCAAGTCACCTTGCAGCCTCCTAGCATCCTCCACACAGCTAACACTGCCCCCCAGCTTCGTGTCATCCGCAAAATTGGAGATGTTGCATTCAATTCCCTCATCCAAATGATTAATATATATCGTAAATAGCTGGGGTCCCAGCACTGAGTCTTGCGGTACCCCACTAGTCACTAGAACACCTTCCCGACCATCTTCTCATGGATGATTAGGAATCGGAAATAAATGCTCCTCGTGACAGTAATATTCAGATGTTCCCAAAAAAATGATTACATTAAAATATAAATGAGTTTGGGCAGAAACTTAAGCAATTAGTGTATTTCTGAAAACTGCTGCAATTTTAAGTAGCGTCCATACAAGTTTGTCCACAAGAAAACTCTATGCATATATCTCTAATTAATGATCTGCATTACTAACATAAAACTTAAAATGTTTTGACTAGTAGTGCAGATAAAGATTTAGTCTCAATTACTAAATCCAATGCATATTTCTTCAACTGCCAGCAAGTTAATAATGTATCCAATTAAAATCTCATCAGCATTATTTTGAGGACTATTTTCAAAGATGACAAATCAATGCAATCACAATGTTGGTATATGTCGGATTCTACATGTCATTGAGGCGACCCCAAACATAGCTATTCTCATTAATAACAACCCTTTATTGATGTAATTCCAAAAGATTATCTGTCCCATAATTCAATGAAAGGTGCCTTTGCATTGATTTATCAGCAACAAGTCAGAAACCAATTTAAATAAAATATGTTCAGAGATTTGGACTATTTTGATGACTCAGTTTTGTCAGTCATCGAGTTGGAGGAAGAGAGAGGTGTGTGATGCACAGCAAACATTTTGTTTATTCAGAAATCAGAGTCTGGACGAGTAAATATAAACTATGACAACCTGAACCAATTAAAGTAGGATAAATTATCCAGAAAATGCAATGTGTAGATACATATACATTATGTGCATAAAGTCATTTAAGTTAAGTTATTTACAGCACTGTGATCACCAGGCCTAATTGACCATTGACTTACTTGATCATCTCCACTGTGGTTTCCGATAGCATCAAATATATCAGGCAACCTTCATTATATGTTTTGGTCAAATCCTCAAATGATTCCATTGGCATGGTTGTATATACTTGTTAAGTATTCCTGGTTAACAATTAGAAAATCATATACTATATCACAAACAATGCTCTACAACTGTCTCCCTGCATCCAGTGTCAAATGGATGAGGCTACTTTTCACAAGAGAAGTCATATCTAGACCAAAATTGCCTCTTCAGGAAGACGTAAACTACTATGAAAAATGGCAGGCAGGTTTTCTAGTTGTCTTGCCTTATCCTTATATATCAATTAGCATGACTATAACAACAATTAATTTCATTAATCTTTGCGGGAACTCGTACAAATTGGCTGTCTTGTTTATCTACATCACAACAGTGAGTACAATAAAATGAATGCATTGGTTTTGAAAGATTTGGAGGCATTCACAGTTGTGAAAAGCAAAATATAAACACCCCTTGGTTTTCATGGGTCATTGTTTTTATCTTTCTTAAATAACTGAACCACTTGATCACCCCTCCAACGATAGTAATCAACGCAGACTTCAAAAAAACATATGACTGCACATATGACCTTGTGTCTCACACGCAGCCTCTTCATTTCCACGATTACTCCAGGGTAAATAGCAGCAACTAATCAATCTTAAACTGATTAATCCTACCCAACATCATTTCCGCAGTTACATTTAATGGATCAGCTTTAGTTACATCTCCACCCTATGACATTAGGACTGTGGTATCAACTTCAAAAATAAAATGGGATACAATCTCTAGGTGGTTTATCAGCAATATCTTATCCCGACCCAACCTTGATAGGTTGCTTAAAAGAACTATTTTTTTTAAATAATTCCCTTGCTGTTGAAATAACTGGAAAAAAAATCTGTTATTACCACTGCAATTTCCCAGAATCCTTTCTTATTCCAATGCCATTTATTGCATATTTTATTCATGTGAAAGGAACTAAGGCATCAGCAGAAAACAAAGCTCAAATTAGTAATTGAAGCTCCAGGCAAGCTCTTCAAATTAAACCCCAGACAAGGGAGTTGTCCTCTGGAAAAAAACCCATGTTATACGGGTTTATAATACTGTGTAAGCAGATTATTGAGCAACACCAAAAATCCAGTTTTTTTTTTTGGGGGGGGTGGGGTTTACCTATTGATCTTTGTTCAGATACACTTTAAAACGCTGAAAAAAATCATTATGGCAACGCAATCTAAGTTCCCAGCATATTTGCATAATTTCATCAGTTTCTCATTTTTCTTACTTGCTGTTTTGGAGAACATAGCTTTGAAAAAGTGAAGTAATTTGTTTTTTTAAGCATTGTTATTTTTCATTTGTACCCATTTATTAAGTAGTTGTTGATTTGCTTATCATTACATTTTAACTCTGATCCAAACAAAGGACAAAATGAAATGGGCAAAAACGAATTCAAGACCATTATATGAACATATTTGCTTATTACACTTTCTAGTGTTTTAAAGTACAATAGCAATATCACACTGATTTACTGCAAATAGAATAGATTTAAAAAGGTTCAGCTCATTGTCTACATAATAAAAAAGACCAGCAATCAAATCCAGTGTTGCATTCATTAATATAAAAGGATTTTGGTTCAGAAGATCACAAAAAGCTCAAACAAAAGTTAATAGCAAACTAGCTAACTTATTGATTAAATGAACTCTATTTACTAATAATTTTAATTGGATAATGATTTGTAATCGATTATTCAACATAAGCCTAATGGGTTCTGTTCTTACTGATTCATTGTTGCATTTCAAAGAGAGCATGGTGACCTCGAACCCAACAACCTCGTGCCCAACATAGCAAGGAACTATATAGCAAGAAACTGTTGATGCTGGTTTACACTGAAGATAGATGCAAAATGCTGGAGTAACACAGCGGGTTAGGCAGCATCTCTGGAGAAAAGGAATAGGTGGCGTTTTGGGTTGAGATCCTTCTTCAGACAAGGAACTATTCATTGACTGCAGAAAAGGGTAATCAGGAGGCCACATGCCACGCTGCATATATATACATTTAAAGTATATTTTTACAGGTACATGGATAGGGATGGTTTATAAGCCTTTTTTTTTTTTCTCTCTTTTTTTGTTTTGTATGGATTTATTGACATTTGATCTGTTCAATTAATTTAATTAATCTCTGTAAAGCACTTTGGTTCAAATACTGGTTTTGTTGAAAAGTGCTATATAAATAAACATTATTATTATTATTATTATAAATGATAGGAGCAGAATTAGGCCATTTGGCCCAACAAGTCCACTCCTCCATTACACCATGACTGATCTATCGTCCCCTCTCACCCCCATTCTCCTGCCTTCTCCCCATAACCCCTGACCCATTTAGAGGGGTACGGGTCAAGTGGGACCAGCTTAGATGAGCATCTTGGTCTATGTGTACGAGTTGGGCCACAGGGTTGCTTTCTGTGCTGTTTACCTCTATGACTCTACAATGATTATACAGATTTTAAATGAATATGCATAGATACATAGCTACTCTGGTAACATCTTAACAATTGACTATTCCAAAATATTATTTGAATTAATTTGAACTTGAGCTTGGAGCTAGATTCTGTAATTTTTTTTGAATTGTCTATTATTTTGCACTCTTAATTGGATATTACACACTCTCCTGTTTATGCCATGTGACTAATTTTGTTATTCAAATAATCACCCTGCAATCGTCATCATATTTATGTCTAAATTTGATTATTTTGTTACCAGGAAGAGATGTTAGTTGGAAATTTGACATTGGACACGTAACCAAATATAATATCACATGCATTTTGAACTACTCTTAGGAAATTTGACTTTAAAATCATTTGATTTTTCTGAACATTTGATCTTTCATGAAAGACAAACTTATTTATTTTTGTTTTGACAGTGATTAATTTCTTAATTGAAGTTTGCTGTGGAAGTCCAGAATATCATTGGATACCAATCACAAGACTTTCCTGGTGATCTCTTGCCTTAAAGCAAATTCATGCTAAACTGATACCTCAGAGGGAGCTGGGAAACACCCAAGGAAATATTTGATATAAAACTATATAAAACTCAAATGGTGGAAATCTGAAATAAATCTGATCTTGATTTTAATCTAGCGAGAAACAAATTCTGCTGATATTCTGGCCCTTTAATACTGCTTGAAACATGGTTTCGGCCTGAAATATTCCTGAGTTCGATCAGAAATACAATAATGCACATTTCCTGCCACTGGCCTGACTTTCAACATTCCTGATCCAGAAAAGAAGCCCTTGAACAAACAAAGAGCTGGGGGAACTCAGCAGATGAGGTGACACCTGTAGAGGAAATGTACAGATGATGTTTCAGTTTGGGACTCCTCTTCATACTGATGGAGAAGGGACAATGCTGGCTTCTATTACATAGTCCCTACCTTTCCATGTAAACATAACTCCTGTCCCTCAGAATTTTGTCCAATGATCTTTAACCATTGATGTAGTCTCACTGGCCCATCATTTCCAAGCTGTACCTGAAAAGTGCTGTATTGTCATGTACTCTGGACATGAACCAGGTCAGTGAAGGTATTACTTGCTACAGCATTTCAGGCATATTCAACACAATAACAACATATACACACACACTTAATTAATAGTTATTCTAACTATACTAGACCATGATAGTGCAATGACCAAAGTAGAGCAACCAAAGTCCTCAGTAGTTCAGTACTGAGGTTGTGTTGTGGATATGGTTCGACAAGGTGCTTGACAAATCTGATGGTTGATGGGAAGAAGCTGTTCTTGAATCTGGAGGTAATGCATCTCAGGCTCCAGTACAGGCATCCGATGGTAGCAGCAGGACAAAAGCATAGCCAGGATTGTGTTGGTTTTCTGATGATATTAGCTATTTTCTTTTCATTTTGAACAAGGGTTAATCTAGCTGTCTTCCAGTATTCTGGTACCTCACTTGTGGCTGACAACAATACAAAAATCTCCTTCAGAGCCCCAGCAATCTATTGAGGGCCTGTCCCACTAACCTGACTTTTCAGCGACTGTCTTCGACCTTCAAGCTCGAGGGCACCCGCCTGAAAAACCTCGAGCTGGATCGACCGTCATCAATGAAACCGCGAGCTGGATCTACTGTCTGCGCACACACAGAAACACATCGCAAAGGCGGGGGCCAGGGAAAGTGGGGGAGCGCTGTCTGAAATTCACACCCGCGATGAACAGGAAGGTAAAAGATGGCTGGCACAGTTACGGTAAGTCCTTTAGAAAGCGCGGAGGGGGGGAGGGGAGGGGGGAGAAGCGGGGGAGAAGGAGTGGAGACACTTTTAAGAAGCCAGACAACTTTTAATAAAGTTTAGCGGGTCAGTTTACTTACCTATTTTTTGTCAACGAGCTTTACCTTTGATTACCTTTGATTGCCTTTGATTACCCACGATAGCATTACGACCTACTATGACCTACCTCGACTAAACCTACGAGTAAAAAATATCGATTTTTTCCAAGGCGACCTTTTTTAACACACGGGCATTTTTCAGCATGTTGAAACAAATGCCGGAACCTAGCTGAGGCCTCGAGTACGCGGGGACTACTCTCGAGCATGAAGGAGAGTTACAAAGACCTCCTAGGACCTCATGTCGACCATGCTGCGAGTATGAGTTGAGGGCAAACTCTTCTAACCTCGTGAATTAGGTCGCCGCAGTGGGACAGGCCCTTTATCCTGCTTCCCTTATCAATCTGTGTTGTTAGTACCAATATAGATTAAAACCTCTGGCTGAGTAAACCTCACTTTTCAGAATGTTCTGAGACATGTTTGACCCTGGCATTTGGGAGGCACCATCCTGGAGTTTCACTTATGGCCACATAAATGCCTGTCTATTCCCCAGACTATTGAGTCCCTTATCACTACTGCTCATTTAGACACTGTTCTTCCCTGCTGTACTGGAAACATGATTATACCAACTTGGCAGCTGCCACTTTATTCGATAAGGATATCCCCCCCTCCCCTCCCCCAATAGTATCCAAGGGAGTATACCTGGGGGAAGGAAGGGACGGGATTAGTAGATCATGCACTGTCTGTCTGTCTTTCCTCACATTCATCCAGATACCGCTTTGCTGAAGACAGACACAAAATGCTGGAGTAACACAGTGGGACAGGCAGCATCTCCAGAGAGAAGGAATGGGTGACGTTTCAGGTCGAGACCCTTCTTCAGATAGGCACATTTTGCAAAACCTGCAGAGTGGACACCTTCCAGAAGTTCCTATTGACAATACTTTTCACCTCCCGGATGCTTTTCACTGTAGCTCCAACCGATCTATGCAGTCACAAAGGAGCTGCAGCTGGACACACTTCCTGCTAACATAGTCATCAGAGACACTTGACCTCCCTGATCTCCCACATCTCACAGGAGGAGCACACCACTTTGCTGACTGCCATTACTAATCCTTCTGACTACTAATGTCAATAAAAAGGAATGACCTTATCTTGTTGGAGAGTGCTTCAGTAACATGTACTGAAACAGAGTAACAGTGCCATTTCACAGTAAAAACCAACAACGCTTTTCAATAATGGTTGCATTAGATGATTCTGACATATCGATGCTTTGATAAAAACTACATTACACAACACTGTTTAAAATTTTCAAAAAAGAGAAGAGGCATTTTCAGACTAGAGTGTTTTCCTTCAAACCATTTAAAATACTGAAGTGGTAAATGTGAAACTAATTCTGTTGTTAATGCAGGATTATATCTTTGAACTAAGCGATTAATCAAACCATTTTAAAATTATTTGACAGCAGTAACAAAATGTTATATAACATGGTATTGTTTAAATTTATAAATGTGTACATTGCTGGTTTAAATCAATGGCGGGGCTTGAATGCCATCACCTCCTACAAGGCGAAACCAAGAGGCAGCTCAAATGTCAGCAAAGCATCACTCCCTGACGAGCTCAATGAGTTCTACGCACGCTTTGATAGTGAGAACACTAATTTGGCTTCCCGAGCCCCCATTCGCCGTGATGGTATTTCAGTCACAGTCAGAGGCCGACGTCAGAAAATCCTTCAGTGGGGTAAACCCTCGGAAAGCACCAGGACCTGATGGTATGTCCGGTCGTGTTTTAAAAACCTGTGCCAACCATCTGGCTGGAGGTTTTACGGACATTTTCAACCTCTCACTTTTGAGGTCTGAGGTTCCCGTCTGCCTTAAAAGGGCATCAATAATACCGGTGCCCTAGAAGAGCAAGGTGACGTGCCTCAATGACTATCGACCAGTGGCACTAACGTCTGTGATGATGAAGTGCTTTGAGAGGTTGATTATGACGCATATCAACTCCTACCTTGACAAGAACCTCGACCCATTGCAGTTCGCTTACCACCACAAGAGGTCAACGGTGGATGCGATCTCACTGGCCCTCCACTCCGCTCTGGACCACTTGGACAACAAAAACTCATATGTCAGGCTGTTATTCATCGATTACAGCTCGGCATTTAATACCATCATCCCCTCCAAGCTGGTTACCAAACTCTCAGATCTGGGTCTCTGCGCATCCCTCTGCAATTGGATCCTCGACTTCATCCACAGGCCACAGTCTGTCCGTATTGGTGGAACTATGTCATCCTCATTAACAATCAGCACGGGAGCACTCCAAGGCTGCGTGCTCAGCCCCCTGCTGTACTCACTCTATACTCATGACTGCGTAGCCGGACATAGTGCGAACTCCATCATCAAGTTCGCCGATGACACCACTGTTGTGGGACGAATCACTGATGGTGATGAGTCAAGTGAGATCGACTGATTGACCAAATGGTGCCAGCACAACAACCAGGCTCTCAACTCCAGCAAAACCAAGGAACTGATTGTGGACTTTGGAAAGGGTAGGATAGGGACCCACAATCCCGTTTATATCAACAGGACGATGGTGGAAAGGTTCATGAACTTCAAATTCCTGGGCGTGCATATTTCCGAAGATCTTTTCTGGTCCCAGCACACTGAGGCAATCATAAAGAAGGCACATCAGTGCCTCTACTTCCTGAGAAGATTACGGAGAGTTGGTATGTCAAGGAGGACTCTCTCGAACTTCTACAGGTGCACAGTAGAGAGCAAACTGACTGGTTGCATCGTGGCTTGGTTCGGTAACTTGAACGTCCAGGAGCAGAAAATATTGCAGAAAGTTGGGACCACTGTCCAGTCCATCATGGGTCTGACCTCCCCACCATCGAAGGGATGTTTCGCAGTCGCTGCCTCAAAGAGGCTGCCAACATCATCAAGGACCCACACCATCCTGGACACACACTCATCTCTCCGTTGCCATCAGGTAGAAGGTACAGGAGCTTGAAATCTGGAACATCCAGGTTCAGGATCAGCTTCTTCCTCACGGCCATCAGGCTATTAAACTCGCCATCAAACAAACTCTGAACAATACCAGCCTATTGCACTTTATCTGTTTATTTATTGTGTGTATATGTATATGGTTTATGGTATATAAACACACAGAACTTTTATCTACTGTTCTGTATTATGTTTACATATTCTGTTGTGCTGCAGCAAGCAAGAAGAATTCCATTGTCCTATCTGGGACACATGACAATAAAACTCTCTTGACTCTTGACGAGAAAGACGCAAAATGCTGTAGTAACGGGGGACGTTTCAGTTCGAGAAGAAGGGTCTCCAGAGATGCTGCCTGTCTCGCAGAGTTACTCCAGCATTTTATGTTTAATTTATAAATATGTTATTCATTTATGAAGATTATTTATTTTACATTGGCTTTAATTACTGCATCGTAGGCAAGCATGTCCTCTGACTCTCAATCGGGGATGAAGGTATGGTTCAATTTATGTAAGGTGAGTTGGGTTTGCAGTTACCATTTTCCGCCAAGTCTTTTCTTCATTGCCAGTGTGAGCAGAAAAACGTTGTCTAGGTTATCTCCTCCCTTCTTTTTTCTTCTCTTCTTCTTCCTGATACTCTTGCTCCTCAGGTGAGTGCTGTATACCTGTGTAAAGGTGATGGTTGCAGCATGCAATAGAACAAATCATAACCCATGTAGTGTCACGCACTACTGGACTCTATAAATGCAGCCCAAGTAGTAAAAGTGTTGAATAGGCTGTGGAGGCTGTCAATTGATATTTTTAAGGCAGAGATAGATTCTTGATTAGTATGGCTAATGGGGGAAAGGCAGGAGAATTGGGTTAGGAGGGAGAGATAGATCAGCCATGATTCACTGGCAGAGTAGATTTGATGAGCCGAATGGCCTAATCCTGCTAATAACACCTATGAACTTATGAAGTATTGTTTCAGTAAGCCAATCGTCTGCTATTCCACATTCCATGTTGTTATACAGCTTTAATTGCATAAAAAATGTAATTTGTGTGTCTGTAGGTTGCACACCAGATTCATGAGCCATGTCCATAGCAGATACCTTTTATTTCACTGAAACTACCCATTGGCTTGCCGGGTGTTTGAAATCAGTTGCCAGAGCAGACATTCATTGGATAAAGACATCATGACTGTTGCCAGGATACTGGGCATTGATCTGCATGATTTGTTCACACAACAGCTGAAGGTTAAGGGAGTGGGACACCTTTTGGTTCCAGTGTTGGCACATGGTACCTTAAATGCAATCTGCATAGTATCCACGGAAATCTGTCAGCCTCACAAAGCTGTGTGCTCTCTCCCCCTGCTGGGCTTTGGCATCAGGAAATTAAATGTACTGTAATTGGTTCCTATAAGAGTGGGATATAATAGTCTATCTATCTATATTACTAAAACTCTGTTCTTGACCGGTTTTGGCGATCTGTGCTGCGATTTCCGAGAGAACGCCGCCACCTACGGCCGTCATTTTTGGCCACCTCGCTCAGAGCCCCCCTCCGCCGCATATGTGCCAAGGATTTTTCCCAGCGATTAAAAATGACAGAGATATTAATGTTTTTACAAAATTCCCCATTCTCTCTGCTGCCCCCGCTGGCGGCAGGGGGGAGGGACTATAAAACCAGGAAGTGGTGTGCCTCAATCAGTGTCTGCAAGCTGGAGGAAGGCAGAGGGTCACGTTTCTCTGAACTGTGAATAACACTGAGCGCATGTCTACTCAAATGTAAGTGCCCTTATTGGTTCTAAAATGCTTGCAGAATGTGTCTATTGGTTCTAAAGCTTGCAAAAAAAGTGTCTATTGGTTGTAAAGCTTGCAAAAAAATCTCTATTGGTTCTAAAGCTTACAAAAAAATGACTATTGGTTCTTTGGCTTGCAGTTGAAAGGAACTACTTACTGCAAATGCTGGCTTTAGTGTGGCTTGAAGTTGAAAGACACCACTTACTGCAAATGGTGGCATGAAGTTGAAATGCACTACTTACTGCAAGTGGTGGATTGGTTGCTTTGGCTTGGAGTTTAAAGGCATTATTTCCTGCTAATGGGGGGGGGGGGGGGTGTGGGTGTGGCTTGAAGTTGAAAGGCACTACTTACTGCAAATGGTGGCATGAAGTTAAAAGGCACTACTTACTGCAAATGGTGGCTTGGGAGCTTTGGCTTGAAGTTGAGAGGCACTACTTACTGCAAATGGTGGCTTGGTTGCTTTGGCTTGAAATTGAAAGCCACTACTTACTGCAAATGGTGGCCTGGGTGTGGAAGAAGTTGAAAGACACCACTTACTGCAAATGATGGCGTGGGTGTGGCTTGAAGTTGAAAGACACCACTTACTGCAAAATGGTGGCTTGAAGTTGAAAGGCACTACTTACTGCAAATGATGGCTTGGGTGTGACGAAGTTGAAAGGCACTACTCACTGCAAATGGTGGCTTGGGAGCTTTGACTTTGACTTGAAGTTGAAAGGCACTACTTACTGCAGATGATGGCTTGGATGTGGCTTGAAGTTGAAAGACACTACTTACTGCAAATGCTGGCTTGGGTGCAATGGCTTGAAGTTAAAATGCATTACTTACTGCAAATGGGGGCGTGGTGCATGTGTTTGAAGTTGAAAGGCACTACTTACTGCAAATTGTGGTTTAAGTTGAAAGGCACTACTTACTGCAAATGGCGGCTTGGGTGCTTTGGCATTAAGTTGAATGGCACTGCAAATGGTGGCATGAAGTTGAAAGACACTACTTACTGCAAATGGTGGCTTGGGTGCTTTGGCTGGAGGTTGAAAGGCACTACTTACTGCAAATGGTGGATTGTGTGGCTTGAAGTGAAAGACTTGAAGTTGAAAGGCGCTACTTACTGCAAATGATGGCTTGGTGTGGCATGAAGTTGAAAGGCACTACTTACTGCAAATGGGGGGCTTGGGTGCATTGGCTTGAAGTTGAAAGGCATTACTTACTGCAAATGGTGGCATGAAGTTGAAAGCACTACATACTGCAAATAGTGGCTTGGGAGCTTCGGCTTGAAGTTGAAAGGCACTACTTACTGCAAATGGTAGCTTGTGTGTGGCTTGAAGTTGAAAGACACCACTTACTGCAAATGGTGGCTTGGGAGCTTTGAAGTTGAAAGGCACTACTTACTGCAAATGATGGCTTGGGTGTGGCTTTAAGTTGAAAGACACCACTTACTGCAAATGGTGGCTTGGGTGTGACTTGGGTCTGGCTTGAAGTTGAAAGGCACTTCTTACTGCAGATGGTGGCTTGGGTGCAATGGCTTGAAGTTAAAATGCATTACCTACTGCAAATGGGGGTGTGGGTGCATTGGCTTGAAGTTCAAAGGTCAAGTCAAGTCAAGTCAAGTCAAGTTTATTTGTCACATACACATACGAGATGTGCAGTGAAATGAAAGTGGCAATGCTCGCGGAACAACAAAACAACCAAACAAATTATAAACACAATCATAACACACATATTATTTTACATAATAAATAATAGAAGGAAAAACGTTCTGTACAGTTAGTCCCTGGTGAGAAAGGCGTTTACAGTCCGAATTGCCTCTGGGAAGAAACTCCTTCTGAACCTCTCCGTTCTCACTGCATGGCAACGGAGGCGTTTGCCTGACCGTAGTGGCTGGAACAGTCCGTTGCAGGGGTGGAAGAGGTCTCTCATGATTTTGTTTGCTCTGGAGTTGCACCTCCTGTTGTATAGTTCCTGCAGGGGGGTGAGTGAAGTTCCCATAGTGCGTTCGGCTGAACGCACTACTCTCTGCAGAGCCTTCTTGTCCTTGGCAGAGCAATTCCCGAACCAGATGGTAATGTTCCCGGACAAGATGCTTTCCACCGCCGCTGCGTAGAAGCACTGGAGGATCCTCGGAGACACTCTGAGTTTCCTCAATTGCCTGAGGTGGTAAAGGCGCTGCCTTGCCTTACTCACCAGTGCTGAGGCGTGTGATGACCATGTCATATCCTCAGAGATGTGGACTCCCAGATATTTAAAACAGTTCACCCTATCCACAGGATCCCCATTTATACTCAATGGAGTGTACGTCCTCGGATGATGTGCCCTCCTAAAGTCCATGATCAGCTCCTTCGTTTTTTTGATGTTCAAGAGGAGGCTGTTCTCCTGGCACCAGAGTGCTAGATCAGCCACCTCCTCCCGGTAGGCCCTCTCATCATTGTCTGAGATCAGGCCCACCACCACAGGCACCACTTACTGGGAATGGTGGTTTGGGTACCTTGGCTTGAAGTTAAAAGGCACTACTGTAAATGCACTTACTTCCTGTTTGCACTGTATATTGATTTTAGATAAAACGCTACCACTTGCCGCTGTGATTTTTGGCAATCTTACTCAGTCCTTCTCTGCTGAGCAGGTGCGGAGAATTCTTCCCATCAATGAAAAATAAAACTGTTATTAGTTCACTCCATGAAAGCCACACCTTTTCCGGTGAGGGGGGGGGGGGGGGGGGATGGGTTATAAAACCCGGAAATGTGGGTGTGGCTCAGTCTCTGCAAGATGGAGGAGGGAGAGGTCCCGACTCATTGTCTTTAGTGGCTTTGCACCCTACTTCAAATGGTATGAAACTGCACTTGAATTTGGTGGCCTTGCACCCTGCTAGAAGTGGTAAGAAACTGCACTTGAATTTGGGGGCCTTATACCCTGCTTGAAATAGAATTTCAAGGATTAGCCGTGAGTCAACTACCAGCCCACCAGCCGTGAGTGAGTTGCCAGCACAACAGGCTTGATTGACTGAGACTCCAGCCCAAGAATCCATTTGGCGCACAATTTGCATACTAGACCTCTGGAAACCAGTCCTTTAAGCCCACAACACCCATACTAGTGCTCCAGAAAGCCACCCCCTCCCAACTGGCCACCAATATTAGAATTGGTCGAGAGGTGGAATATTGCGTTGGATGACCAGCCCTCCTGTGTGATGCTGGGACCCAACGGGTCCCACTTAGTCTAGTATAGTATATAATAGTATAATAGTATAGTTCCTATAATAGTATACTGAGAAAAGAGGCAAAAATCTCCAGCTTCGGAGTGAATTATAGTCTGACAAATGGAACTTCATTTTCAGGATAACATTGGAAGCACTGACAATTCGGGTCATGGTCTGCTCTGAGGTTCCACTTTTGATTGTACTGTCCATACTGGCATGTGTAAATGTGGTGTTTTCTGAGAAAATTCAGGTGAGGAATTGTTCTCTGGTATCCGGGGAAGACCTCTTCCGCTTCTTTCACCTATATCTACATGCAATATTTAGTCTAGTTTAGTTTAAGCGTGGAAATAGGCTCTTCAGCCCACCGAGGCCATGCCGACCCCCATACACTAGCACTACCTTACACACTAGGGACAATTTACAGCCTTCGCTGCACCCAATTAATCTGGAAACCTGTATGGAGTGTGGGAGGACACTCTTTGGAGTGTGGGAGGAAACCGGAGCACCCGAAGAAAACCCACGTTTTCATAGGGTGAACGTACAAACTCTGTACAGGCTGCACCTGTAGTCAGGATCGAACCAGGGTCTCTGGGGCTGTAAGACAGCAACTCTACCACTGCGTCACCATGCTGCCTGCTGTATGCCCTCTGTAGGTATGTTACAAAACTTACCTTCAACGGCGCTGCAGTTCTGTCACTGACTGTGTGCACGGCTTTGGCGCCTTTGGGGGGGGGGGGGGGGGGGGGGGGTTTTAAAATGCCTGTTCCTCCTGCCTGTCTGAGATATATTTTATGGGGCTACTACCTAATGCTGAATAATCGTTCCGACTGCCTTTCTGTAAAACATTTTTTTAAACCGCGGGACAATTTCAGTACTGGAGTAAGTTAAAAATCCACTTCTAACGCCGTCAACGCCGACAATGGGACGGATCTTCCGTACGGGACAAAAAAATAAGGTAAGTCATTTATTTTACATATAAACTTGCTTCTTAGAATTACTTTAATCAAAATTTCATCAGCGAAAATGTGATGGTGTAAATATACGAACTGACAGTTTTTTCCTGCCAAAATTCACCGCAAACCGCAACGTTCCAATCGATCGTGTTCCACAAAATCTCACTCGCAAGATGATTAAAATGGCCATTATTTTACGAGAATTAAACACTAAATTCCTTCCATTTGGCCTATACATTCATGACAATGAGATTTAAAAATCATGTTATATTGTGAATTATTGTGTGACTGTTATTTGGACACTTAGGCTATTTAAAAATGTTAACCTTTTCTTAAGAAATGGGTAGATGTTTAGATCTAGTAATTGAATTTTGTAATTAGCTACAATTAGGTAACTAACTAATTATATGCTTTAATTTCAGGTCATCCAAGTAAGATTGTTTCATATTTGTTTCAGAATGCTTCAATCTATAATAACTGAAAATTTCATTCAGTTCTCTTAAATTTTAAGAAAGTTATGGGGTTTTGACTGTCCTGGATCACAGCTTTTGAGTTAAGTCAATGGAAAAGCAATAGGGAACAAGATGCTAATTTTAGAGTATGAAAATGGCCATATCTTTTTAAATACTCAAGATATAAAAGTGAATTATGTGTCAAATTAAACTTCTTTGAACGCTTTATCTGATGGGATAAATTGCAGACTTGATTTTTAAAATCTCAAAATGTTGTAACATTGCTACCCTCTGCCATATTTCCATTGGGAAATGCTGACTATGACTAGCAGCAACCAGAGAAGCCCTGCAGGCAGAAAAAAAAACCCTCAACTGTTGCCATATTTTTCCTTGTAGATATTTGCAACTTAAAACAAGGATATTAAAAAAAAACATGTATAAATGTACTATTCGAAGAAATCAACCATAACCTAACATGCAAATGGTTGATTATTCCTTTAAATAATTCTGATAAGAGGTTATTCCTATTTAAGTTTTGTTCAACTGTTTGAGGTTAAGACAAGAATGCTGAGGTCTAATATTGGCAGAGTAGGCATCCAATTAGCAATGTCAATTGACTGGCATGATAATCGGCTTGATCTGTATTTTCCAGTTGATGTTAGCAAGCTTGCTAATGTTTTCCTAATGTAGCATCAAACAATGTTTTATGCATCGGCCCATATTTTGGTCTATGAGCAGTATGTACATTGCCCACGCTGAACCTAATACGAGAGCAGAATGTTATTTTATGCAATTTTGCAACATTAGAACTTTATTTCATAAATATTTATTTAAATTGCTTCAGATAAAAAAAACATTAATTCAAGAACAGAACAGTACCAATCCAATGAGATTTAATATTTTCTATATGTGAATATTTTAACATGTTTCACTTTGCTGAGTGGAAACCTGGAGTTTTGGGTGAACAAATGTTTTGTTCAATCCAGTCACTCCCTCAAAATACCAATCTGTTTTTCAGTGGCAAAGCAACTCTTTTCCTCAACTGAAGTTCACCACTTCCACTATAAAAACCAAAATGTCCACAGTGAGCTCAGTCCAAGCTAAGTTTATTCCACAGTTGATGCTGTGCTCTTCCCTGAAAATAAGGCAGTTTAAACCACACAGGGAAAGAAATTAGACGGTGAGTCATCCATGTTTCACAAAGACCGCCATTCCTTTTTGTTGACTGAAATCCTATAAAGCCTCAGGGAATCTTTTCTAGCTCATGTAACAGTTGTACCCCCACTGTGCAAAGTGCCTTATGCTTTTCTCTTGAAAAAGCACTCCAACAACCTAAAGCATTCAACCATTGCCATTTTTCCTATGGTGCCACAAAAGCTTTATGCTTATTTAAATGCATGTGAATTTTCAAAAACAAAATCATATCGCCGATTTATCAGAAGGGTTGGTGTACTCAGACTTGCAGAATGTGTTGCTACGTTCTTTTATATGAAACTATGTGTTGTCAAATTCTATTTACTGGGTTCACTAATCAATATAGTTTATAATTTTTGTTCTTGATCCAAATAATTTTTGTTTAACTTGTTGCTAAATTTAAAAAATCTGTTCGATAATTGTGCTTGAGCGATAAATTTCAAATCAAAATGAAAAGCCAAATTTAATGGAAAAATCTAAAATAGAATTAAAAATAAATGTATTGTATTGACGATAGGCAAATGAGCCAGTCATCAACCTAAGCAAGGTTACAGTTCAGTATTCTAGAAGATTTCACCAAGACGCCAAAAGTCTAGACGAAGGACCAGGATACATGTTCCAAAACTGCATTGTTAATATTCACAATTACTTATTGTGTGTAGATAAATATTTAAATGGAGAGCGTGGTACATGCATTAAATCCTTTGAACCCAAATGGCTAAATATGAATAACATCTTTTCTTCCCATTAAAAAAAAACTTGGCAGAAATAGGAGATATGAACATGCATGCTGGTAATTGGATTTAAATGATTCATCGCTGTTGTTGTGACTAAAGTTAAATATAGGAGTCAATTCTGGAAACCATAGCATATACTGTACGTTATATCAGCCTGGTCAATCTATAAATACACTAGGATAATATTTACTATAGAACATAAAATAATGCAATAGATTAACTAACAGTTTTCATTCATGTGAGTATCGGTTCATAGCATCATAAAATCAAAAGAGGCCCTTTGGTCCACTGAATCAGTGCTGGCATCTTGTGGGTCAATCATATCGATCCCATTGCTCTCTCCACAGCCATGAAAATTCTCCTGGGTCCTACTTCTGTCCCCATCCAACGGGGAACCTCGATGATGGTACCATTGGTTTCTGCTGCCCTTCCCACACTTTAAATCACGCTACCTCTACTAATCCCTACATGTCCACCACTCCTCGCACCCCCCTCCTTTCTGACCCCCATCATCCCGCCGCAGTACCTCACCCGAGTCTCCTTCCACCCCTCTGCCGACCTCTGACCCCAGCCCTCACCCCTGTCATGTTTTCACCATCTCTTCTGACCTTCTTTCTGATCCAGAAGTCGGTGTCCCTCCGGCTCCACTTCAACAAGGGTCGGGCCTGCCATGATGCGGAGCGTTTCTTCCATCACCTCCACTTCTGTGACTTTTTCTATGGGAAGGAGTTCTAACTGCCCAGCGATGACCCCTTCTTCCATCTCCAACATTCCTCCAGCCCTTGGACTCCTCCTGCCAGCCTTCTACCCTCTCTGGACCTTTTTAATTTGAGTTGCCGGCGAGATATCAATTGTCTTGATTTTTCTATGCCCTTTACTCACTCCAATCTCACCTCCTCTGCATGCACAGCCCTCCACTCACTTCATAACAACACCGACCTTGTATTAAACCCACCAAGGTAGGTGCCATTGCTCTCTGGCGAGCTAACCTCTAACATGCTGAGGCCAGGCGCCAGCTCTCAGACACCTCCTCATATGTACCCCCTGACTATGAGCCCATAGACAAACAACAAGCCATTATTTCCCAGACTCTCTGATTTCATCACCTCTGGCGATCTGCCCTTCACAGCCTCCAACATTATCATTCACCAGCCTCTCTCTGCCCGCCCCAAAATCAACAAACAGTACACTGGACCTATCCCCCAACTCATTTTATGCTACATCGATGACTGCATCAAGGCTACCTCCAGCACCTGTGCAGAACTAATGGACTTTATTAACATCACCACTAATTTCCACCGTGTCCTCAAATTCACCTGGGCTATTTCTGACCTCTCTCCCCTTTCGTGATCTCTTTGTCTCCTTCATAGGAGACATGCCATAGATTGACATCTACCACAAACAAACTTACCGACTCCCACAGTTATCTGCACTTCTTCGCACCCTGACTCTTGCAAAGATGCTCTCCTCTACTCCCAATTCCACTGCCTCTGCAGCATCTGCTCCCAAGATGAGGTTTTCCATTCAAGGACATCTGAGATGTCCTCATTCTTTAATGAACATGGTTTCCACCTTCTGTCATATATGGGTCCCTCACACAGGTCTCCTCTATGTCCTGTAGTTCTGATCTCGCTCCCCGTCCCCAGAGGCAACACAAACAGAGTTCCCTTGGTCCTCACCTTTCACCCCACCAGCCTCCATCACATGACCCTCCGATATTTCCATCACCGCAAAAGTAGTCCCAACACTAATCGCATATTCCTATCTCCGCCCCTTTTCACTTTCCGCAGAGACCGCTTTCTTTGTAACTCCATGGTTCATCCCTTCCCACCCAAACCACCCCCCCTCCTCAGATACTTTCCCCGACAACCGCAGGAGATGGAACACCTGTCGTTGGGCCTCTTCCCTTGGTTCCATGCAGGGACCCGGACAGTTCTGCCAGGTGAGACAGACATTCATGTGCACCTCCTCTAACCTCATCTACTGCATCCAATGTTCCCAATGTGGGTTCCAATATATTGGAGACAAAACGTAGACTTGGTGACCATTTGACTGAACATTTACGCTCGGTTCGCCAAGGCTCACTGACCTCCCAGTTGATTTTAACCATTTTAACTTCTCTTCCCATTCCCATACTGACCTTTCTGTCCTGGGCCTCCTCCGGGGACAGCGTGAGGCAAATTGGAGGAAAAACACCTCATATTTTGCTTGGGTAGCTTACAATACAGTGGTATGAACTTTGAATTATCTGATTTTAGGTGCTTCTACATACACTCCCCTCCCTCCTTCTCCCCTTGGTCCCCTTTCTCCACTAAAAATCGGTTAACCAGTTCCCCAGTTTGCAACGAAATATCCCTTTTGGGATCACACCCTCCGTATCCAACAATCAGCCTATCAGGGAACTTCTCTGCCTGAGGTCATTTGTTGCCGGCCCTTATTTGTCCAGGCTTTTTTTTTTCTTCCTGCCAGATCCCTCTCCCCGTCTCTCTCTCCACAATCTGTCTGAAGAAAGGTCCTGACCCAGAACATCACCTATCCATTTTCTCCAGAGATGCTGCATGACCCACTGAGTTACTCCAACATGTTGTGGCTATCTCTGCTTATACAAGAAAAAAATTTCTTGCCAAGCAAAATTTGTAATTTTGAGAGTCAAGAGTGTTTAAGTGTCAAATGGAACGGAACAATGAAATTTTACTTGCAGCAACACGACTATCTATATAACTAAAAGTCTGATCTTGACCACTTCCTGTTGTTCTGTATATTGATTTTAGAAAACACTCTGCCACTTACGGCTGTGATTTTTGGCCATCTTACTCAGAGTGCCCCTCTGCTGTGCAGGACAAGAGGATTTTTCCCATTGATGCAAAATAAAAGAGTTATTAGTGTTTAAAACAATTTTGAGCTTCTCTCTCCTGAAGACCACGCCCCTTCCGGAGGGACTATAAGAGCCGGAAGTGTTGAGTGCCTCAGTCAGTCTCTGCAAGATGGGGGAGCGAGAGGGTCATGTCTCTCAGTCTGAGCTGTGAATAACACTGAACCCATGTCTACTAAACTGTGAGTGATTGTACAGTGCCCTTAATGTGGTTTGAAAATATAGTTTGAAAATGCTAAAGCTGTGTTGCTTTTGGTTTGGAAATGCTAAAGCTGTGTTGCCTTTGATTTGAAATGCTAAAGCTGCGTTGCCTTTGGTTTGGAAATGCTGAAGCTGCGCTGCCTATGGTTTGGGAATTCTAAAGCTGTGTTGCCTTTAGTTTGCAAATGATAAAGCTACGTTGCCTTTGGCTTGGAAATGCAAAATCTGCGTTGCCTAATTAAAGTTGCCTTGCCTTCTATATAATTAAAAGTCTAATCTTGACCACTTCCTGTTTGCGCTTTATATTGATTTTAGAAAAACTGCTACCACGTACGGCTGTGATTTTTGGCCACCTTACTCAGAGTCCCCCTCCACTCAGGTGCCGAGGGTTTTTCCCATTGATGAAAAATAAAAGAGTTATTAGTGTTTAAAAAATGTTGAGATTCTCTTTCCTGTCAATCACACCATGAAGGTCACGCCCCTTCTGGTGGGAGGGGGAGGGGATATAAAACCCAGAAGTGCGGGAGTGGCTCAGACTGCAAGGTGGAGGAGGGAGAGGTCACGACTCGCTGTCTTTTGTGGCCTTGCACCCTGCTTTAAATGGTATGAAACTGCACTTGAATTTGGTGGCCTTGCACCCTGCTTGAAATGGAATTTCAAGGAATAGCCGTGAGTCAACTACCAGCCCACCAGCCGTGAGTTAGTGAGCTGCCAGCACAACAGGCTTGAGTGACCGAGCCGCCAGCCCAAGAATCCATTCGGCCCACAATGTCCATACAAGCCCTCTGGAAACCAGTCCCTTCAGCCCACAACACCCATACTAGCACTCCAGAAAGCCCCCACCCCATTGGCCACCAATATTGGAATTGGTGATGAAATATTGCGTTGGGGGACCATCCCTCCCGTGTAATCCTGGGACCCAACAGGTCTCACTTAGTCTAGTATGTATATCTATCTATCTATCTATCTATCTATCTATCTATCTATCTATCTATCTATCTATACACACGCATATATATACAGTGGCTTGCAAAAGTATTCATACCCCTTGAACTTTTCCACATTTTGTCACGTTACAACCACAAACGTAAATGTATTTTATTTGGATTTTTTTTTTTTTTTTTAATATTTTATTTTATTAGAAGTAAGCACAGTCATATGGCACCAAAGTGCCTAATATATATTTTCATAATACATTTTATGTACAACTTCTTTTTTTTTTGTTACATTGAAAAAAGATGAGAATAAGAAAAAGAGGTTAGATAGTAAAGGATAGAAAAATGTGAAATATATAGTGTGTGAAGAAAGAAAACGAGTAAATGAAGAAAGTTGAGAGAGAAAATAGTGAAAAGAAAAGGAGATCATTATTTATAGTCTTGACCAACCCTCGTCCAGTCCTGAAACAGTTATTTTTTTACAATTGTGTTGCACCATATGATTCCAAAAAAACGACGAATGGAGACCAACTCGTTATGAATTGGTCTGATTTATCCATTAGGAGGAATCGCATTTCCTCAAGATGAGCGGTGTCCAACATACTTGCAATCCACATTTTAAGCGTTGGTATTGATGTACCCTTCCAAAATTTAAGTATTAATTTTTTTGCTATTATTAAACCATAGTTAAGGAATAGATTTTGAGATGTGTTCAATTTATTCCCATCTTCCATTACACCAAATATAATCATTTCAGTATTAGGTTCCATTCTTGTCTTGAATAATTTTGTAAGTATTTCAAAAATATCATTCCAAAATCTATAAAGTTTTATGCAGGAAACTAAGGAGTGTGTTATAGTTGCCTTTTGGGCTAGACATTTATCACAAGTGGCGGATATATTTGGATAAAATTTGTTCAATCTTGTTTTTGAATAATATAATCTATGTACAATTTTAAATTGTATTAGATTATGTCTTAACATTTGAACATTTGTGAATATATATCAGGTATTTTTCCCATTTAACCTTCGTAATTTTTATCATTAATTCCCGTTCCCACTCTTCTCTAAGTACCTCTGTCGATGGTAGGTCTATATTTAGAATACTATTATATAAATAGGATATTAATTTTTGTGAGTCAGCTTCAATATTCATTGCTTCTTCCAATAAGTCAGGAGTTACTTTTTGATATCCTTGTATATATTTTTTCACAAAGTCGCAAATCTGAAGATATTTAAAATATTGGTTGTTTTTCAATTTAAATTTTAATTGTAGTTGTTGGAATGATAGTAGGTTTCCTGTTTCATACATATCCCTGATCCTTCTAATTCCGAGACTTTCCCATTGGTTATATGTCTTATCAATAAGAGATGGTTTAAATAAAGGGTTATTCGCAATTGGCATTAACAGTGATAGATTTCTTAATTTTAAAGATAATTTTATTTGTTTCCAAATTCTTATTGTACCATATATAATTGGGTTCTTCTTATATATTGTGTTATTCAGTTTTTTGGGGGAAAAGAGGATCGTTCCTATATTACAAGGATGACAATCCTCCTTCTCCATTTTTATCCATTCTGTCTGTTGTGTAGAACTATCCAACCAATAAATCATATTCTTAATATGCACTGCCCAGTAATAATACATAAAATTCGGAAGTGAAAGTCCCCCGACCTCTTTTGGTTTACATAAGTGTTTTTTTGTGATTCTATGTGATTTATAGTCCCAAATATAATTTGTAATGTTAGAGTCTAATTTTTTTAAAAAATATTTTGGTATATATACCGGTATAGACTGAAATAGGTATAGTAATTGTGGTAAGAAGATCATTTTTATTGCATTTATTCTACCTAATAATGATAAGGGAAGTGTTTTCCAAAATTTAATCCGTGTATTAAGTTTATTTAATAAAGGTATGAAATTAGCATTGAATAATGCTTTATATTTTCTAGTAATCTGAATACCCAAATATTTAAATTTTTCTGTTGCGATTTTAAAGGGGAACTTCAGTAAGTGTGTAGGTTCTTGAGGTTTTAATGTCATGATTTCGCTTTTGTTCCAGTTTATTCTATATCCAGAAAAAGACCCAAATTCCTCTATTAAGTTTAATAAATTTGGTATGCTCGTTTGTGACTTTGTAATATATAAAAGTATATCGTCTGCATATAATGAGATTTTATTCTTTGAGTCCCTGGTATTATAGCCCTGAATATTCGGATGAATTCTTATACTTTCAGCCAGGGGTTCTATCATAAGGGCAAATAGCAGGGGTGATAGTGCACATCCCTGCCTATTACCCCTTGATGGTTGAAATTTTTGAGATAACATGTTATTAGTTAAAATTCTTGCCATCGGTTTATCATATAATAATTTTACCCATGTTATAAAATTCTCTCCCATGTTAAATTTTTGTAGTACTTTATATAAGTATTGCCACTCTACCTGATCAAATGCTTTCTCTGCATCCAAAGAAATAATTGATATATCTTCTTCCTCTACTTTATGCGAGTACATTATATTAAACAGGCGTCTCAGATTATTAAATGAGTATCTTTTAGGTATAAACCCCGTTTGATCAGGGTTTATCAGTTTACTAATATATTTGCTTAATCTACTTGCTAAAATCTTTGCTAAAATTTTCTGATCTGTATTTAAAAGTGATATAGCTCTGTACGAGCCCGGATCTTCTAAATCTTTATCTTTTTTTGGAATAAGCGTAATAGTTGATTCTGTTAGTGTTTCAGGTAGTTTTTTTTCTTTAAAAGAATGGGAGTATAAATTAAATAAATAAGGGGCCGTTATCTCCTGAAATTTTTTATAAAATTCATTATTAAAACCATCTGGTCCCGGTGTCTTACCATTTTTCAACGATTTTATTGTTTCACTTATTTCTTTGATTGTAATTTGAGCTCCTAGTTCCTCTTGTTCCAAAGGGTCCAGTATTGGAAGATTACAGTTATCTAGAAATGTTTTTATTTTACTATCTTCTATTTTAATTTTAGATGTATATAAGTTTTTGGTAAAATTGGGCAAATCTATTATTAATATCTTTAGGTAATATTAGTAATTCGCCTTTCTCTGATTTAATTTTGGTTATAGTATTTTCCCTTTCTTGTTTTTTCAATTGGCGAGCTAAAAGTTTATGTGGCTTGTCACCAAACTCAAAATGTTCCTGTTTTGTAATTTGGAATAGTCTTATTACTCTTGCCGATAAAATTCGATTAAGTTTAAATTTCAGTAATACTATCTTATTGTGTTTATCTGTCGTGGAATCTTTGGCATTATCCAACTCTAACTGTCTGATTTCTTGTTCTAACAACAATTGTTCTGTCTTATTCTTTTTATTTTGAAAACTTTGGTATGAAATTATAATTCCTCTCATAAATGCCTTAAAAGTTTCCCATAATAAAGAAGGCGAAGTACCTGGTATATCATTTGTATCGAAAAAAAGTTTTATTTGTTTTTTTAAATATTGATATCCTTGCACGTCATTTAAAATATGTGTATTAAACCTCCAAAAAAATTTTTTACCCGGCATTCCCTCAAATTTTACTGAGAATGTCAACGGAGAGTGATCTGAGATACTACTAATGTGGTATGTTGGGTTGTTTGTATAAGGCATTAATTTCATGTCCACTAAAAAATAATCAATTCTTGAATAAGTTTTATGCACCGGAGAGTAAAACGAGTATTCCCTTCCAACTGGATTAGCAGATCTCCATACATCTATTATATTAGTATTTTTTATATATGTATTTAGAAGTTCGCTAGTTTTAGATTTTAAATTACTCTTCTTTTGTTTTGATGACTTATCTAGATATGAATCTAAAACACAGTTAAAGTCCCCCCCTATTATCACATTTTGGTAATTAAACTCTGATATTATATCAATAATTTTATCAAAAAATTGGGGGTTATCAAAATTCGGAGCATAAATATTTATCAAAGTTAGTGGGGTTGCATAAATTTCACCCGAGACTATAGTATACCTTCCCTCTTTATCTGATATAGTATTCTTTGGATTTTATGTAATAGACCAACACAAAGTGGCGCATAATTGTGAAGTGGAAGGAAAATTATACATGGTTTTCAAATTTTTTTACAAATAAAAAACTGAAAAGTGTGGCGTGCAAAAGTATTCAGCCCTCTTTACTCTGATAACACTAAATAAAATCCAGTGCAACTAATTGCCTTCAGAAGTCACCTAATTAGTAAATAGAGTCCACTTGTGTGTAATCTAATCTCAGTATAAATACAGCTGTTCTGTGAAGGCCTCAGAGGTTTGTTAGGGAACATTAGTGAACAAACAGCATCATGAAGCCTAAGGAACACACCAGACAGGTCAGGGATAAAGTTGTGGAGAAGTTTAAAGCAGAGTTAGATTATAAAAAAATATCCCAAGCTTCGAACATCTCACGGAGCACTGTTCAATCCATCATCCGAAAATGGAAATGGTATATCACAACTGCAAACCTACCAAAACATGGTCATCCATCTAAACTGACAGGCCGGGCAAAGAGAGCATTGATCAGAGAAGCAGCCAAGAGGCCCATGGTAACTGGAGGAGCTGCAGAGATCCACGGCTCAGGTGGGAGAATCTGTCCACAGGACAACTATTAGTCGTGCACTCCACAAATCGGGCCTTTATGGAAGTGGCAAGAAGAAAGCCATTGTTGAAAAAAAGCCATAAGAATTCCCGTTTGCAGTTTGCCACAAGCCATGTGGGGGACACAGCAAACATGTGGAGGAAGGTGCTCTGGTCAGATGAGACCAAAATTGAAGTTTTTGGCCTAAATGCAAAACGCTATGTGTGGCGGAAAACTAACACTGCACATCACCCTGAACACACCATCCCCACTGTGAAACATGGTGGTGGCAGCATCATGCTGTGGGGATGCTTTTCTTCAGCAGGGACAGGGAAGCTGGTCAGAGTTGATGGGAAGATGGATGGAACCAAATGCAGGGCAATCTTGGAAGAAAACCTGTTAGAGTCTGCAAAAGACTTGAGACTGGGGCGGAGGTTCACCTTCCGGCAGGACAACAACCCTAAACATATAGCCAGAGCTACAATGGAATGGTTTAGATCAAAGCATATTCATGTGTTAGAATGGCCCAGTCAAAGTCCAGACCTAAATCCAATTGAGAATCTCTGGCGAGACTTGAAAATTGCTGTTCACAGACGCTCTCCATCCAATCTGACTGAGCTTGAGCTATTTTGCACAGAAGAATGGGCAAAACATTCAGTCTCTGGATGTGCAAAGCTGGTAGAGACATACCCCAAAAGAGTTGCAGCTGTAATTGCAGCGAAAGGTGGTTCTACAAAGTCTTGACTCAGGGGGGCTGAATACTTTTGTACGCCACACTTTTCAGTTTTTTATTTGTAAAAAAATTTGAAAACCATGTATCATTTTCCTTCCACTTCACAATTATGCACCACTTTGTGTTGGTCTATCACATAAACTACCAATAAAATACATTTGCATTTGTGGTTGTAACTTGACAAAATGTGGAAAAGTTCAAGGGGTATGAAAACTTTTGCAAGCCACTGCATATATACACACACACACACATACATATCCACACACACACACGGGACTTTTTTTTCTGTTTATTATGGGTTTTACTATGTTTACATATAAAAACGCTAAATAACAAACAAACAAATAAATAAAAATAGGATTAAGCTCATTTTATAATGTATATTTTTCAAATCGACTTCATAGCACTAAATGAAAGTCAGATTTAAGGATACATTTCCAAAGCAGTCTCCCTGCTTTGGTTTTGATGGCAGAAAGACAATGTAAGTGCTATTTTAACCTTTTACCCATTTAGCTGCATTAATTGAGCAGGAAAACATAACTATTTCTGCATGGAAGTCTCTAAATGATGTGGCTGGGTAAAGAGTTAGAAATGGTCACTTGGAATTGTGAACTAACAACAAGTCAATTATGAAGATTACCTTCATGCCAGACACATATGCAGACACCAAGGGATGTGATCCACCATGCATACATCAGGACCATAAATTCAAAAAGAGCCCTGTCTTTATCACCAGGCAGATGCAAGTGTCATGACCCTGGACAGATGGCTTAAAAAAATACCGTGCTAAAATACCTAAGTAGCTTTTAAATGTATGCCATTTAATCAATTCTATGGAGATAGCGTTAATTTCCTGACTTGATAATTGTCGGGGGATGGGCAATTATATTTAGAAAATGACGACTTTGCATATTAAGATTGTTTACATATCTTTTCCCGGCAGTTTCTACAGCAATCAGTGGAATTACAATATTGTAGCTCTATTATGGTACACAAGGCCACTCGGCCCATTGGGTTCATGCCAGTTTCATGTGGTGCAATCAGTCTGTCCATTCACGCGGTATTATAAAACTGCAAATTATTCTCCTTTGCATTTCAATCCAATTCCCTCTTGAAAGCTGTGGCTGAATTTGTTTCCACTGTCTTTACAGCAGGTTCACTGTCAATCACATATCACAATTGCCATCTTCCTCATGTCCCTACTCTATTTTTGCTCCTTTAAATTGATGTTTCCTGTCCTTGAAAGATCTGCTATTGAGAAAGCATTTCAATGTTTACTCAATCTAATCTTCTCATGAATACAGTAACTTCGATCCCAAACACTGTCCTCAGACCTTTACACCATCTGAACCAAATTCAATGCAAGTTAAAAAAAACAACACCTTATATTCTTCCTGCATTCAACAATGAGTTCAATAATTTTAAATTGTCAGCATTTCCAGCATTTTAATTTCTCATGAACAGCATTCTCAATATGATTTTCCTTCTCCTATTTACACTCCTTCTGACAGGTCATTTCTTATTTGCTAATGGCTTCATCTATTTCTTTGTTTTGTACCCATTCCTCCTATTGCCATTTAATTTCTCCTGTTCTACCCTTTCACACGCAACTCATTTAACCTCCTGTTTTACCACTAGCATTTCATATTTGTGATGTAAAGTTTTCAAGCTGAAACAGTAACACTGCATCTCTCGTCATAGATGCTGCCTGACTTGCTGTTGTTTTAGAAAGTCATGCTTTTTTTCAGATGTCCAGCATCTATGGTGTTTTGCACTCAGATTATCTTGTATATCTCTATAAATCTCCTCAATATTCTTTGCTTTGATGAGAGAAACCTAATCTAACCATGTAGTTGAGTCACCTCTTCCATGGAATCTTTCTGGTAAGTCTTTCTGTAACCTTTATAGGGTAGACCTGTGGATGCCGGAGGTCGGACGAGGATGTGTGCCAAGAACAAAGGAAACCATGCATGGTAGCCAGAAGTCCAGGAGGAGATTCAGTAATTGGAGGAACAGTGCTGAGATGTGTGTGGGGGCAGTGGTAAGACAATAATGCTAGGGGAATGCGGGGACAGTCATAAAACCAGAGACTCAAGCAAGCGGGGATTGGGACTGTTCATGGGATCAGCGATTCACTTGACATTCCTGACCTGGCCTGGGTCATGTTCTGATAAAAATCCTTTGCAAGCTGAAGGAAAATGTGTAAAGCAGAGTGATCAAAGGTCAACACAAAGGGTCATAGCAGTGGATCTCATTAGTTCCCCCTTTCACAATCTTTACATCAAAACTATGTTTTTCCATTGACACAGAGATTTGTTTTATTGATCTGTTCTGCAATAAATAAGATAAAGAAACATTTATTTAAGGTGACAAAGGGTGCAGACTTCCTGATATAGTTATGAACTAAAGAAAGAACTTACATAATGCAACATTTTCTTTTAAAGTATAATCATCGTTTAAAATGAAAACTGCTAGAGAAAATAATCTTAAATTTAACACCAACTATTAAAAGCAGCTCTGAGAAAGACGTACATTAGCATGCAGAATTGCAGAAAAGATTCAAACACACAGTTCTTTATTGGGAAGTTAGACCTGATAAGGACATTAAGGAAAGGGGGGCAGGAAACAGAGATTAAAATGACAACATTGACATTGATTATAAAATGCTTGAAGAGGTTTCTGACCAAGTAGTCTTGAAGAATCATATTTTTTTTTATTTGCAGAAAACTGCTATGAATTCATGGTCCCATCTTAAAACTTTACCTTTCATGATCATTCATCAGCAGTTCTAACGGACAAATGCCTTGGATGTCCTTATCATTTAGCACGGTCATGAAGGTTGCCTCGGAAGGACATTGTTTTCCTTTGCTTCTGTGCAAAACTACTAATTTAGAATTCATGGCCATCTGTTTATAATCAATTTATTGCCATGTTTTCATACATAAAGAATCAGAGTGAGATAGAGGCCAATTTTTGCAATACAGTTACAAAACAAAACTCCAATGGGATTAAAGTTCCAGTTTGAGTTGTTTAAATAACTGCTTCCTGCACAACAGCACAGGCCTTCGAAAACAGAATACTAATGTCTAATTATCAACTCTCTCTTTGTATTATTTCATATATTAATAAATTAGTATTGTAACTCAAGAGTGCCTCAAGATGTCTTTGGCACATGTTAAGAATTCCTGCTGTGCAATATTACTAAGTGAACCAGTAATGTCAAGTGGCAGAAAGCATAAGAGTTGATTTGTTTGACCTCATTCTAAATGCATTTTCCCTCTATCCGTTTTGCTCCAACATGTCATGCACCAATCCCTGGCAAAGAGGACTAACAAGCCATCTGTTTGCAGGTCCATGCCAACAATGTCTGAGCTGGCTACAGAGAGGTGTTTCAGAAATATCTTGGGTGATTCATAGAACATAGTATGGTACAGCACAGGAAAGGGCCCCTTCACCTTATGGTGCCAGGTTAATCTAATCTCCTCTGCCTGCACCTAATCCATATCCATCTGCTGAGTTTTTCTCACTTTTTACATCTGCTGGAAGGTAGCCACTATAGGTTGACGATACTGTTACTACATTTCTATGGACTTTTACTACATTTCTATGGATCTGACGTGACGAGGTCAATGCAGAATTAAACATAAAACAGTACCACACAGGAACAATTTGCCCCACAATGTCAATGTCAATGTCAAATTAAACTAATCGCTTCTACCGACACATAATCCATATCACTCCATTCCCTGCGTATCCATGTGCCAATCAAAATATTTCTGAAATGCCATTATATCTTCTTCCCCTACCACCCCTGGCAACGTGTTCCAGGCATCAACCACTCTCTGTGTAAAAAAACTTGCCCTGCACATCTCCTTTAAGCTTTCTCCACTGACTATGTCTTCTAGTATTTGATATTTCCACACTGGTAAAAAAAATAAGGATGACAGTTTACGCTATTTATGCCTCTCATAGAACAATGAATATAGTACAATGCTTTTTGGCAATAGAGACATAGACTCATGCACCATGGAAATATGCTAATAAGCTCAACTCTTCCATATCGACCGGGTTTTATAACCGAGCCAGTCCCATTTTCCTGCTAAATTGCATCACCTCGTACTTATCAGAGTTAAATTCCATCTGCACTTCTTTGGCCCATTTCCCCATTTGATCGACATCATTTTGTAAATTAGGTAGCTCCCTCATTGTCCAGTATTGAAATCATTTTGCTGACTGCAAATCTACTATGTTAATTATGTTGTCATAAAATCATTAATATAATTAACAAAGAACGGTGGATCCAGCCCACATCGCTGCAGGAAACCACTGGTCATAAGCCTCCAAATCAGAAAAATTACCCTTCGCTTCCACACTCCTTCAGCCAATGCAAATTTGAGTCCAGTTGGCTAATTCAACACAAATCTCATACCATCTACCCTTCCAAAGCAGCCTACCACACGATATCTTGTCAAAGGCATTGCTAGAGTCCATATAGACAACATTCCCCTTTTCACCATGTACTCTTTTAGGGATGCAAGGGTTGCAGAATTTCACTGGAGCTTTTCCTTGGTAATCCACTTCAACAATCAGAATCAGAATCCGAATCAAACTTTATTCGCCAAGTGTCTTTTGCAACATACGAGGAATTTCATTGGCCAGGTCAGTCATACAATTAAAAGCAACAGATCAGTCAAAAACACATTTTAACAAGGACATCCACCACAGTGACTCATACCATTCCTCACTGTGATGGAAGGCAAAATAAAGTCAAGTCCTTCCCTTAGTTCTTCCTCAGTCGTGGGCCTCAAGCCCCCGTTGACGGGACTGTCATGACTCCCGTAGCTGGCAGCATTCGGGTTCTCTGCGTCGAGGCGATCAGCTCCCACATCGAGGGGATGTCAGCTCCCCCGCGCCGGGCACTCGAACCTCGCGTCGGGGCTGGTCGAACCTTCCACAACGTTGGAGCGTCCCGACTAGCCTCTCCCGAGACTGCGAGCCCTTGATGGTATGTCCGCGGTGGTTGCGGTGGGTGCGATCCCAGGCAAGGGATCAGCTCCGATGTTAAGTCCGCGCCCTGCGATAGGGCTCAAAGTCAGTCCAAGGAGGCTTTCAGCTCCATCGATGGAAGGCCGCAGAGTGCGCCAGAGAATGTAATCCGAAAATTAATCACATCTCCGGCAAGGTAAGAACCTGCCACCAACCTGATGCCCTTCTCGTTTGCAATATATAATACCAACTGATTGTGAATATAGGGGGGTGTGATGAATAGGATTGTGGATGGCATGAAAGTTGATGGTCCAGCAAGGTCAGATGGAAAGTTAGACAGAGCGTTGGCAGGTGGCATTTAATCAGTGTCGAGTGATGCATTTTGAGAAGTTAAATAGATAAAGAATCTGGTCACAAAGAGGGACATTGTGATTCAAGTCCATAGTTCCCCGAAAGCTTCAACACAGGTTGATAAGGCGGTGAATAATTAGCTTGCTTGCCTTCATAGATCAGGATGCAAAATAGAAAAGTTGTAACCTTATGCTGCAACTTTACAAAACACCCTTTAGAATGTTCAAACTCCACACGGACACCACCCAAGTTCAGGATCAAACCTGGGTCTCTGGCGCTATGAGGCAGCAGTTCTACCAGCTGCTCCACTATGCCGCCCTGTTACATACATCATTATCTGAGGCATTATGCAACAATCAAAGAACAACGTTTCTGACCTTATGGTGGATATGCAATCGTTGATGATGTATAAAAGATAATTGGACGGGATACAATAAAGCTCTGATATTCCACTCGGGCGTTAGGAGTGTTTTTTAGATATTACACACAAAATGATAATACATTTTTCAATAAATGTAGTAAGTTTAATGAGTGTGTGAGAACCAGGTCCCCAGTGAGTTTCAGGAGAAGTGCTAACTAGTCCTGTTGAGTTTCAGGGGAGTATGGGAATTGGGTTCCAGTGAGATCCAGGGAGGTGGTCAATGGGGATCCCGTTGAGTTTCTGGGGAGGACAGAAAACCTCACCTGTGAAACATTTGCTAAATTATCAGGATTTTTGTGTAGCCAGATTAGTTGAGTTTAATTTAGACTAGAGATACAGTTTGGCCCACAGATGTTCGCGCCGACCAGCGATCCCCGCACATTAACACTACCCTGCACACACTAGAGACAATATTTTGCATTCATATCAAGCCAATTAACCTGTACATCTTCGAACCTATATGTCTACAAACCTGTATGTCTTTGGAGTGTGGGAGGAAACCGAAGAACTTGGAGAAAACCCACGCAGGTCACAGGGAGAACATACAAACTCCATACAGACAAGCACCCGTAGTCAGGATCGAACCGGGATCTTTGGCACTGCAAAGCAGTAGTTTCTACCTTTGCGCCATCGTACCGCCCAGGTAATGGATTATTGGATCTTTACGCAATTAACCTGAGAATTTGTGTAGCAATGTTCTTTTGTAGCAAGAGAATGGTCTCCAACAACCACAGCCAATTTCCTTCATGCCACGTGCAATTGTACTTTCCTCCTCCAACACCAGCCCTTCCTGGAATATCAAGAATACCGAACCTCTGGGATTCAGTTCATTTGTCCACATTTGACATATTTAAATACTTTATTAAATAACATCTAACATCTAAATGAATGTTATTGTGACAAAAGTTATCACTCAAATAATACTATTATAATTGAGCATTGGGGAAGATCTAGTTTTTAAGTGTACAGAGGAATCCTGTCACCAAAGTCTTTCTATGATTAAAGAGCCTAGAACAATAAAAAAGATTTAGTCAGATTTGTTTTGTCAGGTCAGTGAGTTGAGCGCTGTGGGGAAGTGGCACAACAAAATGCTCTGAGAATGCAGGGTGACTTGGATAGGTTGGGTTGATAAGGATCACTTCTTAATAAACAGACAACTCACAAAAATGTTAGGTACACCAACCCAAGCTTTACTGATCATCGGCCAGGAAGAGACGGGGATGTACCAGTCAAGTAAGCCACAGACACTTGACCCTGTCATTTTAATCCAGATTATTCCCCATAGCCGCGAGTCTCATCTCAGCCCGGCTACTTTGTGAATGCCAAACATTTTTAGTTTGCAGAGCCAATCGCCTACTACTTTCCCAGAAGCAAAATATACATTTGCGCCAAACCTTTTTAGTTTGCCATGCCCAATTGCCGACTATTCTCCTAATAGCAATGTCTCTTACCAACTACTTTCCTAGTAGCAACAATCTCTTACAAACTACTTTCCTAGTAGCAAAAAGACATTACCAACTACTAGTAGCAAACAGACATTAATTTATGAAAAACCTTTTTAGTTTGCTCTATCCAATCGCCGGCTACTCTCTGGATAGCAAAATACATACGCAATTGGTCTTACCATTGTCTGTATTAAGGACCTCGGCGGGGAACCAGATCAACCTCTGACGAAGGACAACAGATGTTACCGGGAGTTTCTACGGGAGTCGGTCTCAATGGGTCCGATTAGAGCTCAGTTTTCTCCCTGTCCGATCCCAGTCACTCTGCAGCCTCTTGCACAGTCATCCATTGATGGTCCCAGCGAGGTCCTGACGACTATACGCCAATTTTAACGTTCACTTCTTAATAACAGACAACTCACAAAAACGTTATGTAGACCAACTCAAGCTTTACTGATCATCGGCTGGGAAGTGACAGGGATACAACAGTCAAGTAAGCAAAAGATACTTGACTTCTCCATGTACTACCACTTCAATGAACAAACCTTTGCAACGTGTTTTTATACAGTGTGTCACTTAATCACATTCCAAAAACGGTTAGTCGTGGTCACAAGACTTAATCACATTCCAAAGAGGTCACAAGATACAGTCAATACACATCACTACTCGAGTCTGAGCCTGTCTCTCTTATCAATTGGTAGACACATTTCAACGGCACCGGTCATTGTCTCAATACACAGCAACCTGAGGCAAGCCTGGGCTTGTCTCTCTCTCTTATCAATTCACTGGAGAAGGCCTGCTTAAGATGAATTATAAGCTACAACTAGTCAAGTATTCCACTATGTATTTTTTTATATATTTAAAACCTTTTCAGGGTGAGTGGGCAGATGCATGGCAGATGCAGTTTAATGTGGATAAATGTGAGGTTATCCACTTTGATAGCAAAAACAGGAAGGCAGATCACTATCTAAATGGTGTCAAGTTGGGAAAAGGGGATGTACAATGGGAGCTGAGGGTCCTTGTTCATCAGTCACTGAAAGTAAGCATGCAGGCACAGCAGGCAGTGAAGAAAGCAAATGGCATGTTGGCCTTTATAACTTGAGTATAGGAGCAAAGAGGTCATTCCGCAGTTGTATAGGGTCCTAGTGAGACCATACCTGGAGTATTGTGTTCAGTTTTGGTCCCCTAATTTGAGGAAGGACATTCTTGCTATTGAGAGAGTGCAGCGTAGGTTTACAAGGTTAATTCCCGGGATGGCGGGACTGTCATATGCTGAGACAATGGAGCGGCTGGGCTTGTATACTATGGAGTTTAGAGGGATGAGAGGGAATCTTATTGAAACATATAATATTATTAAGGGTTTGGACATGCTAGAGGCAGGAAACATGTTCCTGATGTTGGGGGAGTCCAGAACCAGGGACCACAATTTAAGAATAAAGGGTAAGCCATTTAGAACAGAGACAAGGAAACACTTTTTCTCACAGAGAGTTGTGAGTCTGTGGAATTCTCTGCCTCAGAGGGCGGTGGAGGCCGACTCTCTGGATACTTTCAAGAGAAAGCTAGAAAGGCCTTTTAAAGATAGTGCAGTCAGGGGAATGGGGAGAAGGCAGGAACGGGGTACAGATTGGGGATGATCAGCCATGATCACATTGAATGGTGGTGCTGGATCAAAGGGCCGAATGGCCTACTCCTGCACCATTGTCTATTGTCTATTGTCTAAAAGATTTGAGACATGGGACAGATCACCCATCATCATACAGAAATGTGGGGCAAGCCTGATGGCTGGACTGCCCATCCCTGCCCCTATTCTCAAATGTTCTTACCTTGCTGTATTTAGAAGTTAAATGCATTTCAATCGATAATAATGTTAATGATTACTAATTGTAAAACATCTGCTATTCTTCCAATATTGCAATTATTTTTAACAATTTGACCAGTTGTGCATCAACTTTAAACCTGGTACCCCTGAATTTCCCATCGCCTCATATTTTATTTTGCACAAGCTTTACAAATGAAAAAGAGCAGTGATTTATTTTTGTGTGAACAGATAGTCAGTGAATCAAAATGTCAGCAGCAGCTGTTTTACGTGGTGATCAAAACCAGACAGCTTGTGCCTCTCTGTCTGGTAAATTATATTAGCTTGTAGCAGTCAGTGACAAACTCATTGCTGATGTCCGATCACAGTTCACTCTGCCAGTCCACTTAATGGAACAAATGGGGCATATTGTGGGTTTAGAAACGATAAAATGAGAAAACAGTTTTGGTGACAGGATTCCACTGTACACCTAAAAACTATATTTGGTCAAATGATCAATTCTAATTGTATTGTTTGAGTAATACGTATTGTCACAATAACATCAATTTGACACAAGCCATTTTTGCTCAATTGGTGGCACTGGGTCAGGAGGGAATTGGATGTGAATTGTGGCTTACAGCCTCCAATTTAAGTCACTATGCGCACCAGCTAATATACTAATGCAGCACTGTTATTGGAGGTGATGTTAAACTAATTCTTAGCTATTCTGTTTTGGTGGAGCAGCTAGATTATAAATGTAGCACGTCCCTGTTCAAAGAAAATCGAGGAGTTTTTTTATTGCCCAGTCGAGCTCTTCCCCTAACCGGCGCCACAAAGATGGATCAGTGAACTGCACTCTATTCTATGCACTTTTTCTCTAAACAAAAATAGTGTCTGGTCGTGTCTAATGCAGGCGATGCATCACCATTAAAAGGTTAGTGAGAGCTTGGGATGCAAGTACATTGTCGCCTGGAAGTGGCAACAGAGATACACAGGTTGATGAGGAAGACATATGACATTTTGGTGTTTGTCGGCCGAAGCTCGTTTAGTACAAATGTAACGTTATCCCAACATGAGTCAAGTATTGCGATAACACGTTACATTTATACAAAACATTCATTAGTCCACACTTGGAGTGTAGTGTGCAGCTCTGGTCACCGGATAGATGGTATTTCGAATGAGCTGCCAGAGGAAATGATGGAAAGCAGGAACAATTACATTTAAGAAGCATCTGGGCAGGTACTTGAATGAACAAGGCATAAAAGCCGGCCGAATGAATGCAGGCAAGTGGAATTAGTTTCAACAAGCATGATGATCGGCACAGATACGGTAGGCTGATGGGCCTGTTTCTATCCTGTGACTCTATTCTCAAATCATTATTTATTAGATGTTGCTAGACTTAAATTGGCTGCCATTTTCCTTCATTATAACAGCAACAATGAGTATTCATTGACTATAAAGCACTTTGTGATATACTGAAAAGGACATAAAAGGCATTATGCAATTGCAGATCCTTTTTTATTGCAGGATCATGGACAATTAAGAGAACACCATGTCCAAGCTCCTCATAATTTCTCATTTGAACTGGTAAAGAAGGGTAACACTGCAAAATGATTTAATAATATTCAAAACACACCAATGTTTCCCTGCCATATTCTATTACATGCGCCCTTCTCTTTTTACTACAGTGTTATACTGTGACAATTTCTTAGAGAAAACTCTATTACTTCAACGGGAGTCATCTACTACACTTTGGCCTGACATACAGGTATGAAAAATTGATCATGTTGGACAATTTTATCACCAGCAGTAAATAAACACGTGTTAACAATTCTTCAAAAATAATTAAAGTTTTATCAAGGGCAGAGTCACTGTACAAATGAAAATTATCATCCAGTTGACAGGCACATTGTGTAGATACCAATATGAGACCACACACATTTGTTTGGTGTTGAAAGAAGCATTCATATTAATAAAACAAAATGATTTTTTTTAAATACATGTAATGAAAAGCTGTCTTATACTTGACAATCAGTATAATGGTACAATTGTGTTGGTGACCTTTCACCCAAATGAAATACAAAGTTGTTTTTGTGTAAGCTGCTGATATTGTATTCATTTCCACACAGAATATTAATTATAAGTTCATTATAAGTGCTCTCACTCCTAAGCACCGACAACATGACTCTTTCAATTTTCACCAGTTCCCCCCGTAACATAGAAACATAGAAAATAAGTGCAGGAGTAGGCCATTCGGCCCTTCGAGCCTGCACCGCCATTCAATATGATCATGGCTGATCATCCAACCATCCTGTACCTGCCTTCTCTCCTTACCCCCTGATCCCTTTAGCCACAAGGGCCACATCTAACTCCCTCTTAAATATAGCCAATGAACTGGCCTCAACTACCTTCTGCGGGAGAGAATTCCAGAGATTCACCACTCTCTGTGTGAAAATCTGGCAACTCTGGTAACTCTGGCAATGCTTTGTTTAAAACCCAAATATATTCCAGCCCAAACTATTCTCTTCACAGTCTGTGTGGCTTTTAGAATTGTTGTCACTTAAGATTACTAGAATAGTGTCAATAAATAGTTGACACAATTCAACAAAATGACATATGCGCACTTTACAGTTTGATATTTTGTGGCAGCAAAATCCTGGTGAGCTAAAATGAATTTACTTATTGGTTGACATTGAAATTTGCATTAAAAAAATTGACCAACTAGGAAGATAGGACAAAGAGAGTCTGACCAAGAAGACAGTGACCATCCACTAAAGTTATATCCTACAAATTACTGGAAACGACCAAACAATCAGCTGAATGAGGAAAAAAAAACAATTTGTTCAGGCTGTCCAAAACAATAAAAAAACAAACAGAAACTACAGGAACAATATAATCAATTTACAAAAGGTAGTGCATAATTTCTGAGTTATTTTCATAATTTACTGTTCTTTTCAATCATTTCTGAACTATTTTATTTGGCTTTCCACAGTTGTTGGGTGCTGATATGAAAGATACCAGTCCATATAAAAACATGAGATAACTATGCTAGGGACGATTTATCCTGCCTCACATTGTCCATGTAAAAAGGATTTGTATTAACTATAAACTACAGTTGCTACTGTAAGCTGTGGATACATAGCATATATCATATCTAGGTAGGCGGTAGGCGGCGCGGCTCTGGCCAGCAGCGGCCTCTGCAGCCTGTCCGCGTTTTTATTATTTTCTGTCTGTGTTTTAATGTAGTTTTTGTTGTTTTTTGTTGGGGTGTGTGTGTGGGGGGTGGGGGTGGGGGTGGGGTGGGAGGGGGGGGGGAAAACTTTTTAAATCTCTCCCTGCACTGGAGACCCGACCTTTTCACGTCGGGTTTCCATTGTCGTTGAGGCCGTAACGAGGAGCGGCCTCCAACAGGAGGAAGCCGGGGACTCAGGTGCTACTCACCGTCGCCGTCGCGGGGCTGGTCGAGTCCGGAGCGGGTGGCTGCTGCTGCTCCAGCTGCTGAGTCGGAGGCTGCTGCTGTGTCGGAGGCTGCTGCTGAGTCGGAGGCTGCTGCTGAGTCGGAGGCTGCTGCGGAGTCGGAGGCTGCTGCGGAGTCGGAGGCTGCTGCGGAGTCGGAGGCTGCTGCTGAGTCGGGGGCTGCTGCTGGTGCGGAGGCTGCTGCTGCGGGTCTGTGGAGAGCGGCGCGCCGGGAGCCCGCGGCTCCTCTGGAGGGAGACCGCTTTTCGGGGCTCCTGCAACGGCGAATTCTCCCGCCCGAGTTGCGGGGTCGAAGAGCTCCTGGAGCGGGGCCTAACACCATTGCCCCGCGCGGCTGGAACGGCTGCGGGACTTTACGAGCGCACACCGGGGGCTCCAACACCAAGACCCGGTGTGCGACCTCGCACCACCCGGCGTGGCTTCAATGGCCGCGGGACAATCGCCATCGCCAGCCGGGGGCTTTGACTTTGACTCTGACATCGGGGGGGGGGGGAGAGTGCAGTGGAGAGATAAGTTTTTTTTGGCCTTCCATCACAGCTATGTGATGGATGTTTATGTAAAATTGTAATTATGTTGTGTCTGGGTCTATTTGTGTGTAATGTATGGCTGCAGAAACGGCATTTCGTTTGGACCTCTAGGGGTCCAAATGACAAATAAATTGACTCTTGACTCTTGATCATAAGGCATACCATAATAGGTCAATATAAAATGGGTTAACAATTTTAAAATAGCAGCTATCAGGTAAAATTTCACACAAACATATTACGTTTACCTTTGTTAATGTTAGTTATCATAGAGTTTTAATTGTGCATACTGGAAACTAGGGTAGAACGAGGAGATGGGTCACTAGGAGATGAGGGTGTGTTGGGACAGTGAAACATATTATATTCAATAACAGAGAAGCTCATTAGATACAATACATCTCACAATGTTTTTCCAATGTCAGCACGGCAAATATTTGATTTCCCGGTTTCCTGAGCAATGGTCACCCATAATGATCCATCATTTAACACCAGTAAATAAGATTATCTTGACACTATCATATTGCTATTTGGAGGAGGGTACTTCTGCAAATTTGGTTGCCATTTCAATGTTGTATGTGCATCTATCTATCTATACTATTACTAAAACTCTCATCTTGTCCTCTTCCAGTTTGTGTTTTTTTTAAAATTTGCACAAAAACGCTACCCTAAATCATTAAAAAAAATTCGCCATCTTACTCACCGTTCTCCTCTACTCCAAGCACACCAAGTTTTGGAATATTACAACATTTATGAAGGTTTAAGAAAATCGTGAGATCAGCAGATTAGTCTTCTCGCCTGTCAGTCACCATGAAGGTAACACCCCTTCCGGCATCCGCTGTCAATCGCCGGGTCGAGGAGAATAAAAACCCCGGAGGCGGGGCTGAGTCCACAAGCCGTGCTGATTGAGTCCGCAAGAGTGGAGTCGGAGAAGCCGCTGTGTTTAGTCGGGGAAGCCGCTGGGTGGAGCCGGGAGGTACAGTGCGGAGCCACAGCCGGTGGCCGCTGAGTGGAATCCCTCCCCCCCGACACACCTCCCTCCACACACACCCCCTTCCCCCTCCCCTTCCCCCTCTTTCTTTCTTTCCCCTCCCCCCCCCCCCTCCTCCCGCACATACACTCACCCCCCCCTTTACCCCTCCCACATTCTTCCCCCACCACCCCCCACGCCACACCACACCACCCCACCCCACACCACCCCTCCCCGCACACCACCCCACCCCCCCCACATCACCCACCCCCCCCCACCACACACCCCCCCCCCACACACACACACCCCTCCCCATCCCCCATCACCCCCCATCCCCCACACCCCCATCCCCCACATCCCTCAAGTCCCCCACAACCCCCATCCCCCCCCCACACACCCCACATCCCCCCTCCCCCCCCCCCCCTCCCCTTCCCCAGTTTGAGATCCTCTCATTTATCTGAATTGAACTCCATTGGCCTTTCTACAGCCCTTTTACGCAGCTGATCAAGTTTCCACTGTAATTATTGATAATGTCTTCACTGTCTATGATACCACCTATTTTAACGTAATCCGCAAACATGCTAACCATGCCTTGCACATTCTCTTCCAAATAATCGATACATGGCAAAGAATAATGGGCCCGGCATCAATCCCTTGAGCACACCACTAGTCACAGGCCTCCCGTCTAAAAAGCATCCTTCCACCAACACAGTCTGCTTCTACCATCAAGCCAATTACATTTATTTCCAGTTAGCCAGCTCTCCCTGGATCCCATGCAACTTATGGAGCAGAATTAGGCCATTCAGCCAATCTCACGAATGTTCATGTTATTGGAGCAGTTCATTGCTCTAATAACATGAACATTTCCAGTAACTGTAAAATGCCTATTGGTCATAAATATCATGAATAAACAGTTTCACGTGAGAAGGTGAGAAAGGGTATATTGAATATGAAATATAACTTTATGTGAAGATATTTCTGGCAATGGGCCTTGCTGCTGGGAATGCATTTCAGAAATTGAGGTGTGCCCATTTCACCCTTCAAACAATTTCCCATTCTTTAAAATAGAGCACAGTATCTTTGCAACATCAGACCTGCTCCTACTTGTCTGACCAAACTGCAATGAAAAGCTGTGGTTTGTTTAATTAGGATTGATTCAGCTTTCATAGTGCATGTTTTGGATTTCAAGATTGTATCAATACCTTTCTTCCAGCATTGACATGGTGGGCTGAGTGCTTCCTTCCGTAACAATTTTATAATTCTAAGTGATGGGATTGTATATACTGGCAGACTGTGTTCCAACTGAAATGGTCTTCATTGTCATTTCAAGCTTAAATTATGAATCTAATTGATAATAATGGCTGCTTAAAACCAAAGTGAGTTGAAACTGATTAAATTTGAATGTCACACGGTCATCAAAATGAATAGAATTTGAAATCCAAACAGGGTGGACATAACAATAATGGAGCACATACATTGACAGAGTATATATCGACAGCGCCAAAGTGGAGATGGTGGAAAGCTTCATTTTCCAGGAGTAAATATCACCATTAACTTGTCCTGGACCACCCATATCGAAGCATAGACCAATAAAACACACATAGACACATAGAAAATAGGTGCAGGAATAGGCCATTCGGCCCTTCGAGCCTGCACCGCCATTCAATATGATCATGACTGATCATCCAACTCATTATCCTGTACCTGCCTTCTCTCCATACCCCCTGATCCCTTTAGCCACAAGGGCCACATCAAACTCCCTCTTAAATGTAGCCAATGAACTGTGGCCTCAACTACCTTCTGTGGCAGAGAATTCCAGAGATTCACCACTCTCTGTATGAAAATTGTTTTCCTCATCTCGGTCCTAAAAGATTTCCCCCTTATCCTTAAACAGTGACCCCTTGTTCTGGACTTCCCCAACATCGGGAACAATCTTCCTGCATCTAGCCTGTCCAACCCCTTAAGAATTTTGTAAGTTTCTATAAGATCCCCCCTTAATCTTCTATATCCTAGCGAGTACAAACTGAGTCTATCCAGTCTTTCTTCAAACGAAAGTCCTGACATCCCAGGAATCAGTCTGGTGAACCTTCTCTGTACTCCTTCTATGGCAAAAATGTATTTTCTCAGATTAGGAGACCAAAACTGTATGCAATACTCCAGGTGTGATCTCACCAAGACCATGTACAACTGCAGTTGAACCTCCCTGCTCCTATACTCAAATCATTTTGCTATGAATGCTAACATACCATTCGCTTTCTTCACTGCCTGCTGCAACTGCATGCCTACGTTTAATGACTGGTGTACCATGACACCCAGGTCTCGTTGCATCTCCCCTTTTCCTATGGCATGCCACATCAATGCCTCTATTTCCTAAGAAAGCTCAGGAAGTGTAGGGTGTAGGAAATAGGAAGTAGGAAGCATGTCCCCAACAACTCTTACTAACTTATACAGATGCGCCGTAAAAAGCATTTCATCGAGATGCATCACCTGGCTTGGTTTGGGAACAGCTTCATCGAAGATCGCAAGGAAATGCAGAGAATTGTGGACACTGCCCAGGCCTTCACAGAAAACCAACCACCCTTCTATTGACTTCAATTATACTTCATGCTGCCTTAGCAAGGCCACCAGTATATTCAAGGATGAGTCTCACCCCGGTCACTCCCTCTTCTCTCTCCTCCCATTGGGCAAGAGGTACAGAAGTGTGAAAATGCATACCTCCAGATTTTGGGACAGTTTCTTCCCATCTGTTATCAGACAACTGAAGCATCCTATCAACTAGACTAGAGTTACTATCTACCCTCGGACTATCTTTAATTTGACTTTACTGGACTTTATTTTGCACTAAACGGTGTTCTATTTACCATGTATCTGTACACTGTGGATGGTTTGTTTGTAACCATGTATATAGTATTTCCGCTGACTGGTTAGCATGCAACAAAAGGATTTTCACCGTACCTTGGTATAGGTGACAATAAACCAAACTAAACTAAATGGTAGGATCTCTGCTGCTGAGATCAGTTGTTTGGTATTAATTGTGTAGCCTTAAATGATTAATCCTTTATTTTAGATGACAACAACAAAGCAACAAAAAAAAAATGTTGCTTTAAGTTTGGGTTTGTATTCTAAAAGACAGTAACTTCCATTTCCAGCTTCCGTGTTTATTTCAGCAGAGATCCCATATTTATACTACCAAGTCACTTGCATAATACAATCTGTTCTACATCTACAAACCATTCAAAAGTGAGTAACAAAGAGGAAATGTCAACAAAAAGAAAGGATCAAATCAGAAGAAAGAAAAGGGTATTCCATAACTTTGATTTGGTAAAACCTTAATCTGAGAGTTAACCAGCTTGTCATTCCCAGCTGTTAACTAAACTCCACAAACTCCACCTGAGATCTTAACACAGGATAACAGGATACTGTTTCCAGTATGTACGGCTTAGACACAGACATTGTATGAAAACAGCCAAAGAATGTATTGAGGAAAATAAGTAGAAAAAATAAAAACTTAGCCAACCTAGTTCCAAGCATGGCAGGATTTCTGGAAAGAACAATTAGAGACCATAGGGCATAGTACAGTATGTACGGCTTAGACACAAGAAGGCAATGCTGTCAAAAGTGCAGGGCAGAGGTGAAAGATGTCTAATCAATGTAATCAATGGCATGCACATTTGGTTTATAATGAGAGCCATTTGCAACAGCTGCTTTTTTTTTTGCAGAGTTTAACCTGAGAAATTGCAATTGGTATTAACGCAAGTGGTCTATCATCAAGTGTTGAAAGAAATCATGGAGAAACATCCCGGTCTGGCTTATTTCTGAAATTGGCATATCTCCATATGTGATTCACAAATTGCTGCAGTGGCACAACGGGAGAGGCAGTGTTTGTGGAGGTAATGGATTCTCTCCAAAGATGCTGCCTGACCCACTGAATCATTTCCAGCACTTTGTATTTTATTCAAGATTCCAGCATCTGCAGTTCCTTGTGTTTCCAAATGTGATTCCCCAGGGATGTAACATGAGGATGAGAAAGAGACAGGAATAAATTATAAGGTCCCAATTCAAACTTATAAAAGGCAACAGAACAGATGCAAACGCACAATAAAATTCACATTCACTGCAGACCAACATAGAGTGAGAAAATGTCTCTTGATTTACACTGTTAATAGCCACCTAAGCAAATAAGCCACAAAACTAATTCCATAAACCTGGTAATAAGTTAGGAGGGGATGTTGGTGTTAAACGACAAGCAATAGTTGATGAACAACAACCTGACGTATTTGTCTTGTTGCCTAGAGATGCAGTGCAGAGTGGAGGGTCTGTGTGATCATATCCCCTATTGATCTATTGTGGTGGGAGGCAAATTGAAGTGGGTTCAGGTTCTTGCTAAGTAGTTATATTACCAGAGAATCATTTTCAGACTAGCAATCAATAACTGGAGGACTACCAGAAAGATCAGTGATAGGGCCTCAATTACTTCAATCACTGTTATGAATTTGAATGAAGGGACTGAGTATACTGTGGCCAAATGTACTGATGTCACAAAGATAGGTAGATTAAGAAGCTGTAAAGAGGACACAAAAAGCCTGTAAAAGGCTATGAATAGGAGCAAACACAATGCTGGCAGGTGGAGTATGATGTAGGAATCCAAGGAAGAAAGATTCCAAGGGGAGTAAGGGGCGACCGTGGTTGACAAGGGATGTCAGGGACAGTATAAAAATAAAAGAGAAGAAGTACAACGTAGCAGAGATGAGCGGGAAGCAAGAGGATTGGGTAATGTTTAAAGAACAACAGAAGATAACTAAAAAGACAATACGGGGAAAAAAGATGAGGTACGAAGGTAAGCTAGCCAAGAATATAAAGCAGGATAGACAATAGACAATAGAGAATAGTTGCAGGAGTAGCCCATTTGGCCCCTTTAAGCCAGCAATCTTTCTTCCTTGGATTCCTACATCATACTCCACCCGCCATTCAATGTGATCATGCTTGATCATCCCCAATCAGTACCCCGTTCCTGCCTTCTCCCCATAACCCCTGACTCCACTATTTTAAGAGCCCTATCTAGCTCTCTCTAGAAAGCATTCAGAGAAACTGCCGCCACCGCCCTCTGAGGCAGAGAATTCCACAGACTCACCACTCTCTGTGAGATAAAGTGTTTCCTCGTCTCCGTTCAAAATGGCTTACTCCTTATTTTTAAAGAGAATGTGAAGAGAAAAAAATTAGTTAAGACCAAAGTTGAACCCTTGAAGACCGAAAAAAGTGAATTACTTATTGGGAACAAGGAAATGGCAGATGAGTTGAACAGGTACTTTGGATCCGCATTCACAAAGGAGGACACAAACAATCTTCCTGATATAGTAGTGGCCAGAGGATCTGGGGTGACGGAGGAACTGAAGGAAATCCACATTACGCAGGAAATGGTGTTGGGTAGACTGATGGACTGAAGGCTGATAAATCCCCAGGGCCTGATGGTCTGCATCCCAGGGTACTTAAGAAAGCGGCTCTAGAAATCGTGGATGCATTGGTGGTAATTTTCTAATGTGCTATAGACTCAGGATCAGTTCCTGTGGATTGGAGGGTAGCTAATGTTATCCTACTTTTTAAGAAAGACGGGATAGAGAAAACAGGGAATTGTAGACCAGTTAGCCTGACATCGATGGTGGGGTAGATGTTGGAGGCAATTATAAAAGAAGAAATAGCCGCACATTTGGACAGCAGCAACAGGATCGGTCCGAGTCAGGATGGATTTATGAAGGGGAAATCATGCTTGACTAATCTTCTGGAATTTTTTGAAGATGTAACTAGGAAAATGGACAAGGGAGAGCCAGTGGATGTAGTGTACCTGGACTTAGAGAAAGCATTTGATAAGGTCCCACATAGGAGAATAGTGGGCAAAATTAAGGCACATGGTATTGGGGGTGGAGTGCTGACATGGATAGAAAATTGGTTGGCAGACAGGAAACAGAGAGTGGGGATTAACGGGTTATTTTCAGAATGTCAGGCAGTGACTAGTGGGGTACCACAAGGCTCGGTGTTGGGACCGCAGCTATTTACAATATACTTCAATGATTTGACTGAAGGGATTCAAAGTAACATTAGCAAATTTGCAGATGACACAAAGCTGGGTGTCAGTGTGAACTGAGCGGAGGATGCTATGAGAATGCAGGGTGACTTGGACAGGTTGGGGGAGTGGGCAGATGCATGGCAGATAAAGTTTAATGCAGATAAATGTGAGGTTATCCACTTTCGTAGCAAAAACAGGAAGGCAGATCACTATCTAAATGGTGTCGTTGGGAAAAGAGGAAGTACAACGGGATCTGGGGGTATTTTTTCATCAGTTTATGAAAGTAAGCAAAAGGTACACAAAATTGCTGGAGAAACTCAGCGGGTGCAGCAGCATCTATGGAGCGAAGGAAATAGGTGACGTTTCGGGCTGAAACCCTTATTCATTTTTGTGTACCTTCGATTTTCCAGCATCTGCAGTTCCTTCTTGAACATTATGAAAGTAAGCATGCAGGTACAGCAGGCAGTGAAGAAAGCGAATGGCATGTTGGCTTTTATAACAAGAGGAGTCGAGTATAGGAGCAAAGAGGTCCTACTGCAGTTGTACAGAGCCCTAGTGAGACCACACCTGCAGTATTTTGTGCAGTTTTGGTCCCTAAGTTGAGGAAGGACATTCTTGCTATTGAGCGAGTGCAGCATAGATTTACAAGGTTGATTCTCGGGATGGCGGGACTGTCATATGCTGAGAGAATGCAGCAGCTGGGCTTGTACACTCTGGAGTTTAGAAGGATGAGAAGGATTGTTAAGGGTTTGGACATGCTGGAGGTAGGAAACATGTTCCCGATGTTGGGGGAGTCCAGAACCAGGGGCCACAGTTTAAGAATATGGGGTAAGCCATTTAGAACGGAGACGAGGAAACACTTTTTCTCACAGAGAGTTGTGAGTGTATGGAATTCTCTGCCTCGGAGGGCGTTGGAGGCAGGTTCTCTGGACTTGGATAGGGCTTTTAAAAATAGCGGAGTCAGGGGAAATGGGGAAAAGACAGGACGGGGTACTGATTGGGGATGATCATCAGCCATGATCACATTGAATGGCGGTGCTGGCTCGAAGGGCCGAATGACCTACTCCTGCACCTATTGTCTATTGAATCATGAGGTTATCCACTTTGGAAAAGAAGAATGAAAACAAAACATAGTATTACTTAAACACAGCGATACCGCGTTTTTTAAAATATAGAACTGTACAGCACAGGATCTGGCCCCTCGACCCACAATATTTGTGCCGAACCTGACACCAAGTTAAATGATCTAATCTGCCTGAACATGGCACATATCACTCTATTTCCTGCACTACAATGTGCCTTTCTAAAGGCCTGTTAAACCTCACTATCATATCTACCATCACCCCTGAAAATGTGTTCATGGCCCCCAATACTCTCTGTGCAAAAAAGTTGTCCCGCACTTTCCATTAAACTTGCCTCCTCTCACCTTACGGCTATGCTCTCTAATGTTGGACATTTCCACCCTGGAAGAAAAGGCTCTGACTGTCTATCATATCTATACCTCTCATAATTTTATATACTTCCATCAAGTCTTCCCTCAACTTCTGACATTTCAGAGAAAACAATCCATCTGTCCGACCTCTCCCTGTAGCCAAAACCCTCTAATTCAGGCACCATTCTGGTAAACCTCCTCTGCACCCTCTCCAAATCCTCCACATCATTCTTGTAATGGGGCAACCGGAACTGCAAGCAATACTCCAAATGCGGCCTAGCCAAAGTCCTAAAGAGCTGCATCATGACTTCCTGACTCATATAATCAATGCCTCATTAGCAAGAAGCTAACATACCATATGCCTTCTTTATCACCTTATCTACTTGTGCTGCCATATATGAAGAGATGTAGGAGTTCTCGTGCACAAAAAAACAGAATAATTGTACTGCAAGCGCAGCAAGTAATTAGGAAAACTATTTGAATGTTGCTCCTTATTGCAAGCAATATTAAGTACAAAACTGGAAGATTTGACGTAACTTTATAAAGCGCTTGTGAGACCATACGTTACCTGGAGGCATTGCAAGGAAAATACACTGGATTGATTCTTAGGATGAAAGAGTTGATGTATAAGGAAAGACTAGGCAACCAACCATACACAGTGGAGATTAGAATGTGAGGTAATCATATTAAGAAGTAATATTTTGAGGAGAATTCGCAGATGTAATGCTGAGAGGATTTTTCTCAGGTTGAAGTACTGAGAACCAAGAGATATAACTTCAGAATACGGGGATGTCCATTTGACATGGAAGATAATGAATCCCTGGAATTCTCTACCCAAGGGAGATGTGGAATTGGGCATATTGAATATATTCAAAGCAAATACAATATATATATTTAAACCAGCAGTTGGGCCATGAATGTAAAGAGAGAGAATGTTGGTGTTGAGAATAACATTGGATCAGTCTGTATGAACATTGACCTCCAATTTTAGGTAGTCCCTGCTTTCTCCTTCTTTCCCCTCCCCTTCCCAGCTCTCCCACAGCCCACTGTCTCCGCCTCTTTCTTTCTTCTTCCCGCCCCCCCTACCCCTACATCAGTCTGAAGAAGGGTCTCGACCCGAAACGTCACTTAGTTCCTTCGCTCCATAGATGCTGCCTCATCCGCTGAGTTTCTCCAGCAATTTTGTCTACCTTGGATCAGTCATGATCTTATTGAATAACACGCGGTTCTTATTTGTTTACAGATATGACCTTGTACAAAATGGCTTCCTGTTAATGTAGTTCCTGGTGCCTGTTTATTATTTAACAACATTTATCATGTTGAGAATAATCACTTAATATCAAAACAATATATAGTAAACAAAGGGCAAGCTGTCACTACATCTCCATGCTTTAGAAATATAGAAACATATAGAAACATAGAAAATAAGTGCAGGAGGAGGCTATTCGGCCCCTCGAGCTAGCACTGCCATTTATTGTGATCATGGCTGATCGTCCCCAATCAATAACCCGTGCCTGCCTTCTCCCCATATCCCTTGATTCCACTAGCCCCTAGAACTCTATCTAACTCTCTCTTAAATCCATCCAGTGACTTGACCTCCACTGCCCTCTGTGGCAGGGAATTCCACAAATTCACAACTCTCTGGGTGAAAAGGTTTTGTCTCACCTCAGTCTTAAATGGCTTCCCCTTTATTCTAAGACTGTGGCCCCTGGTTCTGGACTCTCCCAATATTGGGAAAATTTTTCCTGCATCTAGCTTGTCCAGTCCTTTTTATATGTTTCTATAAGATCACCCTCATCCTTCTGAACTCCAGTGAATACAAGCCTAGTCTTTTCTCATATGACAGTCCTGCCATCCCAGGGATCAATCTTGTGAACCTTCTGCCTCAATCACAAGGATGTCCTTCCAGTTGTTAAACCACTGCCTCAATCACAAGGATGTCCTTCCTCAAATTAGGAGACTAAAATCGTACACAATATTCCAGATGTGGTCTCACCAGAGCCCTATACAACTGCATAAAAATGATACTTGATAACTCAAGAAGCATTTCGGGGGAAAAAAGAAAATCAAATCTTGTTTGGACTTTATGAAACACTCTTAAGGCCTCAGAAGACAACCTCTGTTTTTCCAAAGATGCTTACTGTGCTGATGTTCATTTCCAGGTTCTTAAAAAAGTTTTATTTGTGGCTTTATGGCAACTTCAGAGTTTTAGTGCATGTTTATTCGTCTGTTCCAACAATAAACTTTGGATCCCCAATCACACAGAATTTATTTTACAATAGTTTTTGTAATCCTCCACTACTTACTTGCATGTGACGGCTGGTGGGGTGAAAGGTGAGGACTAGGGTACTCTGCCCTTGTTGCGAGTGCGGGGATGGGGAGAGAGAGCAGTGTTGCAGGGTATGGAAGAGACCCTGGTGCGAGCCTCATCTATGGTGGAGGAGGGGAACCCCCGTTCCCTGAAGAAAGAGTTCCCTTGCTGTCTCCTCTCCTTCCTTAGCCCTCGGGTTGTCTCCTCCCATCCCCCAGCCCTCGGGCTCCTCCTCCTCCTCCTTTTTCCTTCCTTCTCCCCACCACCCCCTATCAGTCTGAAGAAGGGTTTTGGCCCGAAACGTTGCCTATTTCCTTCGCTCCATAGATGCTGCTGCACCCGCTGAGTTTATCCAGCTTTTTTGTGTACCTCCCTTCTGTTTAGTGTTTAGTGGGATGTTCATTGTGGGGGTAACATTTTCATACGTATATGTATATATGTATGTATGTATGTGTGTATATATATATATATATATATATATATATATATATATATATATATATATATATATATATATACCCACTCACAATTCCAAAGTTTACAACTTTCAGGTTTAGATGCCAATGAAAATTCTGTCCTGCTCACAAAATAAAATGTTTAATCTCCGGGTCACACGGAACTTAATATCTTTATATTCCTGACTTGTCATCTGCTGACAATCCCAGACTAGATCCTGTGCAAAAAATAAATTTGTATCCACCTTTGACACAGAGAACAATGGGATTAGGATGGCTTTTAGAAATGTTTAATTTTCTGATTAAAAAAACAAAACAATCTTTTAAAGTGCAATGAATTGAGCTTCATTGGCAGCATTCATCCTTGTTTTTAATATCTATGTTATAATGATTGTGAAAGTTATTCCACACTTATCCTGTAACCAACCCCGAGGCCACCCACCCAGTTCAAAAACACGAGTTTAGATCAAGTGGGTGATTATTCCATTTTTGAGAAACTCTTTGTTCAGCACATGGTGTGTGGGATTTCTGTTCTGGGCTGGTGATAGCAACAGATAGAAGTAGCATCAACATTTTATTGGACTCTTCGCAAGATGTAGCCTCTTTAAAAAACCCAGGTTATCAGAATGAATGCAAATTGATCAGAGTGCGTTTACTGTCATTAAAGCGCAAACCTGAACAGTTAATGTTAGTATATATTAAAGCAGAATTTGTAAAAGTGGCAAACGAAACCCACTTCAAGTTCACGTTATTAACGCAACAAAAGTCATTGATCTTTCTCTCCCACCGGGGAGTTGTACAGAGAGCCTGGGCCAAAGGTAACGCTGCAAATAGAACAATTTTCAAACTGCCTTCCCCATCAACTAGCACCGTGGAATTAATGAGTTCACCCTTAAAGTGCCACAGTTTTAGGATTTAAACGTATCTCTATAATGCAGGTGTTCTTGGCACACCTAAGTTATGTCACTAAATCTGCTTCGCGTATTAATCATTGAGAACGGGTCTCTCTCAACATCAACATATTTTGGATCTGCAAATTCGAGTACTATTTTATTCACGCAAGGTAATAATTCCATGGAAGTTCCTTCGCGATGTACGCCATTTGACCAGCATTTCTGCCGAAGTTTTAACAGAAGATCGGGAGAGTCCCTGTAAATCCCTTTGTCTACAAAGCAGCAAGAGTGAGATCGGAAACCAAGTACCTTCTCATGCACTATCATCATTGGATGGAGCAATATTCAATTCAACGCAGATTGCACGAAGGTTAAAGCTGTTTAACGACAATGTTGCTTAGAAATTAATTTCTACCCGGGATGTAATTACGGGCTAACATGCTGGTTAACACCTCCCTCTTAAACCAAATACTTAGCCCCTCATTTTTCTAATTGTTTGACAACACAGACACATATGGCACCACCGGTCAAGTGGGGACACTGACTGGTGCGATGAGAATAAATCATCATGACTGCTCCGTGTGTGTGTTTATGCTGCTACTTGGTCGTAGCAAGTCTGCGGGAGGGAGCCTCCCCGCTACACGAATAGACTTCCTGCAGGGTGATCGCAAAATGGAATAGCGGCTTCCCTAGGAGAAAATTGGTGGTTCCCAAAACATCCCTCCCTCCTGATTGGAATGTCAGGCGCAGCATTCAACTGGGTACAATGGACCACAAATAATGCTAAATGCGACTCACTTCGCCAACCCACGACAATATTCCGAAATACTTCAAAACAAGTATGCAAAAGGCAATGGGTTGCTGGAACCCCAATATTTGAAACATGATTGTGTGATCTACTTATTCAGAAAGGAACGAGAACCTTATTGTCTGTCCTACCTGGTTTCCAAACATAGACGGACTGAAACTCCTCTTCTGCTTCTGCCTTAACATTGCAGACCCCAAAGACCAGGGTTAACATCACAGCAATGCACTGTGCGAAAGCGGCACAGGTACTTGGACATCTGATTGAAACGTTGCTTTTCTTTCTCAGCCTCATAGTTCCAGAATCACCAGCCTGCTCAGGATGGCTCCAGTTCGGGAGACAAAGGATATTATAACCCTTGCCCTGTTATTGATGACTCTTTTTTCGCTTTTCCTCCTCTTATCTTATTTCTCTTGTCGAGAATCCGCCACGATCTGTTGACAGACAGTCTTTCTCCGGAATATTTGCTTGCCCGAATATGGGAGATGAAAAACAAGGTCCCCACTCGTCAGAAAACAATAATAACCTGAGCTGCAACCGTTTCCTTTCCTTCCAAGTCAGTGACTAACGGCAGGTTTCAATCAGCTAAGGGAAGCAGCTGTCCACCAGGGGCTCCGGTTGATACAGCGGGTCACTCGTGTCTTGTAGGCGGCAGCAAGTCATTCACACCAACTGCACGGAGAGAAAGAAACAAACGCAGTAATGTCACTGCCTAGCTATGCTGCAGCAGAGTGCTGTCTGCACTCAAATATATATATATATATATTTGCATATATATATACATACAACCATGTGCAAGGGTACGCGAGCAGATGCGTGCCTGCACCTGCATCTCACAGCAACACGAAAGTCAAAGCAATGCGATGTACGGAGGTGGGTAGTTGAGAGCGTGTGTGTGAGAGAGAGAGAGGGAGGGGGTGGGGAAGAGGATTTCTGTCCCCTCCCCGGGGAGGCCTGTCATTTTGTTTCTTTTTTGTAATCCCCAGATCCTTCATGTATAATTGTATTAGGGGGAAACAATAATCGACTAAATAATACCCCCACATTGCCTTTTTAAATTTTCTGACACTGCTGCAAATTAGCAACGGGAGTGCTACAAATTCCCTTTTGTTTCTCCACCACTTTTCACCTCGGAAAGGACTTACGGCGTTAGAAACTCTGCCGGTGTGTCCTTAGATTGCCTCAGATTTTGTTTTAAACAAGTGTGGATTACTCTTTCCCGATTGTCAGAAAACAAGCAACGATCAAAAGATTATCATCAGATGGAGACGACTAGTGAGGATTTATACTGTCGCTGATTTTATGGACTCCGGTTAGAAAATGATAAACAAAGCCAAAGCGCCAATAGTTTGGCAGCCGTCCAAAGCTGGAACCTGAACTGGACTATGCGTTCCATACATATTTTCATCAGAATCGGTTTCAAAAATACTTTTAGGACGACGTGAATTACGTTCCCAATTACGTCTGTACTTAAACCATGCAGATGATTCATACAATTATTGTAATTGTTTATATTTCATTGTAACTGCAATTGACCTATTTTAGTTCTTAAAGAGATTATGGTAGTGTTGGTCTGGTTAAGTGTATACTGGACTTTCCCCTCAAAATTGGTTATGTAAATGGATTGAAATTGCTTGGAGGAACCCTTTTAAAGTTATTCTGATACACTTATACAAAAAATGTGTGATAAAAGTAAATGGATATGGTGAGAGGGGAATGATTTAATAGGAACCTGAGGAACAACTTTTTAATAGAAGATAGTGGATCTATGATCCAGCTGGCAGAGAAAGTGGTTGAGGTGAATGTAATAACAACATTTAAGAAACATTTGGATAAGTACATCAATAAAAAAGGTTTAGAGGGATTTGCATCAAACACAAACAAATGTGACAAGCACAGTTGTATAGAAACATAAAAACATAGAAAATAAGTGCAGGAGTAGGCCATTCGGACCTTCGAGCCTGCACTGCCATTCAATATGATCATGGCTGATCATCCAACTCAGTATCCTGTACCTGCCTTCTCTCCATAACCCCTGATCCCTTTAGTCACAAGGGCCACATCTAAGTCCCTCTTAAATATAGCCAATGAACTGGCCTCAACTACCTTCTGCGGAAGAGAATTCCAGAGATTCACCTAAAAGATTTCCCCCTTATCCTTAAACTGTGACCCCTTGTTCTGGACTTCCCCAACATCGGGAACAATCTTCCTGCATCTAGCCTGTCCAACCCCTTAAGAATTTTGTAAGTTTCTATAAGATCCCCCCTCAATCTTCTAAATTCTAGCGAGTACAAGCCGAGTCTATCCAGTCTTTCTTCATATGAAAGTCCTGACATCCCAGGAATCAGTCTGGTGAACCTTCTCTGTACTCCCTCTATGGCAAGAATGTCTTTCCTCAGATTAGGAGACCAAAACTGTACGCAATACTCCAGGTGTGGTCTCACCAAGACCCTGTACAACTGCAGTTGAACCTCCCTGCTCCTATACTCAAATCCTTTTGCTATGAATGCTAGCATACCATTCGCTTTCTTCACTGCCTGCTGCACCTGCATGCCTACTTTTAATGACTGGTGTACCATGACACCCAGGTCTCGTTGCATCTCCCCTTTTCCTAATCCGTCACCATTCAGATAACAGTCTACTTTCCTGTTTTTGCCATCAAAGTGGATAACCTCACATTTATCCACATTATACTGCATCTGCCATGGATTTGCCCACTCACCCAGCCTATCCAAGTCGCCTTGCAGCCTCCTAGCATCCTCCTCACAGCTAACACTGCCCCCCAGCTTCGTTCATCTGCAAACTTGGAGATGTTGCATTCAATTCCCTCGTCCAAATCATTAATATATATTGTAAATAGCTGGGGTCCAAGCACTGAGCCTAGCGGTACCCCACTAGTCACTGCCTGCCATTGTGAAAAGGACCCGTTTACTCCTACTCTTTGCTTCCTGTCTGCCAGCCAGTTCTCTATCCACATCAATACTGAACCCCCAATACCATGTGCTTTAAGTTTGTATACCAATCTCTTATGTGGGACCTTGTCGAAAGCCTTCTGAAAGTCCAGATATAACACATCCACTGGTTCTCCCTTATCTGCTCTACTAGTTACATCCTCGAAAAATTCTATAAGATTCATCAGACATGATTTACCTTTCATAAATCCATGCTGACTTTGTCCAATGATTTCACCACTTTCCAAATGTGCTACTATCCCATCTTTAATAACTGATTCTAGCAGTTTCCCCACTACCGAAGTTAGACTAACTGGTCTGTAATTCCCTGTTTTCGCTCTCCCTGCCTTTTTAAAAAGTGGGGTTACATTAGCTACCCTCCAATCCTCAGGAACTACTCCAGAATCTAAAGAGTTTTGAAAATTTATCACTAATGCATCCACTATTTATGGGGCTACTTCCTTAAATACTCTTGAATGCAGCCTATCTGGCCCTGGGGGTAAATCCATTCAATTTACCTAACACCACTTCCCGGCTAACCTGAATTTCACTCAGTTCCTCCATTTGACCCCCGGTCCCCTGCTATTTCGGGCAGATCATTTATGTCTTCCTTTGTGAAGACAGAACCAAAGTAGTTATTCAATTGGTCTGCCATGTTCCCCATGATCTATTCACCTGTTTCTGACTGCAAGGGACCTACATTTGTTTTAACTAATCTTTTTCTCTTCACATATCTATACAAACTTTTTATGTTCCCTGCCAGTTTTCTTTCATAATCTATTTTCCCTTTCCTAATTAAGCCCTTTGTCCTCATCTGCTGGACTCTGAATTTCTCCCAGTCCTCTGGTAGGCTGCTTTTTCTGGCTAATTTGTATGCTTCATCTTTTGTTTTGATACTATCCCTGATTTCCCTTGTTATCCACGGTTGCACTACCTTCCCCGCTTTATTGTTTTGCCAAACTGGGATGAACAATTGTTGTAGTTCATCCATGCAGTCTTTAAATGCCTTCCATTGCATATCCACCGTCAACCCTTTAAGAACCAATTGCCAGTCTATCTTGGCCAATTCACGTCTCATACCCTCAAAGTTACCTTTCTTTAAGTTCAGAACAATTGTTTCTGAATTAACAATTTCACTCTCCATCCTAATGAAGAACTCAACCATATTATGGTCACTCTTGCCCAAGGGGCCACACACAACAAGACTGCTAACTAACCCTTCCTCATTACTCAATACCCAGTTTAGAATAGCCTGCCCTCTCGTTGGTTCCTCTACATTTTGGTTTAGAAAAACTATCCTGCATACATTCCAAGAAATCCTCTTCCTCAGCACCCCTGCCAATTTGATTCACCCAATCTATATGTAGATTGAAGTCACCCATTATAACCGTTTTACCTTTGTTGCACGCATTTCTAATTTCCCGTTTGATGCCATCCCCAACTCCACTACTACTGTTAGGTGGCCTGTACACAACTCCCACTAGCGTTTTCTGCCCCTTAGTGTTTCGCAGCTCTACCCATATCGATTCCACATCCTCCAAGCTAATATCCTTCCTTTCTATTGCGTTAATCTCCTCTCTAACCCGCAACGCTACCCCACCTCCTTTTCCTTTCTCTCTATCCCTCCTGAATATTGAATATCCTTGGATGTTCAGCTCCCAGCCTTGGTCACCCTGGAGCCATGTCTACGTGATCCCAACTATATCATAGTCATTAATATCTATCTGCACATTAAGTGATTGGAGTAGAATTAGGCCATTCAGCCCATCAAGTCTACTCCGCCATTCAGTCACGGCTGATCTATCTCTCCTTCCTAACCCCATTTTCCTGCCTTCTCCCCATAACCTCTGACACCTGTACTAATCAAGAATCTATCTAACCCCCGGAATTATGCTGATGCTGTCTAACCCCCTGAGTTACTCCAGCACTTAATGTCCTTTTTATCAAATGAAACATCTGCAGTTCCTTGTTTCTAAAATATCGAGGTGATGTAAGTAAACAATGGGGGGAGACTAGGATAGAATGGAGGTTGGAGAAAATGGCTAATGGAACCTCAGAAATATGTGATGATCATGTTCAATATTCCCCCCAAGCTTTACCCCAGGAATAGAGATTGGTTAATTAACATGATAAACTGTGTGCTAGGTAGATATTTTGCAGATTTTTAAGATACATCAGCAGTGGCATCCTGTGGAACCACGTTTGAAGGATTGAGAAATGTTTAAAGCATGTTTGGCTCAATATGAAACATTTCTCAACAACACAATAGCCTGAGATTCAATCCTAAAAAAAATTCACACAGAAAGAAATAAAGACAAATTTTACACCAAATGTAAATTGTTAATAAATCCATGATTAATAATCCAATACATTTATAAATAGTTCCCTTGTAGTTATACAATCAAAATAGCACATTTTATGGCTAGATATTTGCTTTTATTATCATTTTGTTAAATGATGCAATGTCAAAGCTTGTGTAATTGGCATTATTTAGTCACATACAAAGTTGGTGCCATATGCTCTTTTCCCACAATAAGCAGCAAAGGGTCCCTGGGATATTGGTGGAACAGTTGAATTAAGCAAGAAGAGGCTACTGTTTTACTTATTGTCTAAATCTGCAACACAGAACTCAATTAAATCATGAAATACTGAGCGAACTATAAAAAAAAGTATCAGGAGCTTAGTACATAAAAGATACAGAAATAAATAACAGAATTATCTGGGAATAAATAACAAAAAGATCTGGAAATAACTGACAAATAAGGTTTGGCAATGTAACAAACAATAAATAAAAGATCAGGTCCTGGGTACGTTGACTTGTATAATAGTGTAATTGAAGGAAACAAAATAATATTTGAGGACCTCCTCAACTCCTGATAGTGTTACTATCACTGACATTAACTCAATGGATAAATGCACCAATTTGTGTGGATGAAGAAAGTCCCTTGTTTACATTGAGATGGATGGTCTCAGCCAAAGAGCTATTATATCTTAATTACACTCATTGACCAACAGCTGGCGAAGTGTGCACTGGCGAGGGTGGGATTGATTTTATTCATAATGGATCCAATATTGAATAGTGGATTTACACAATCTAGGTTGAGCCATGAAACGTGAATGTCTGAATAAACTAATCCAATGTTGCCGACAGCTGACAATGAACAATGTAGCATGAGTAGATAAACTTTGCAGATGTGAAGAAAGGAAAGTAAAGGTTAATATTCCTATCCTCTTATTACTTTGCATTTCAAGAGAAATATAGTTTATTGAAACAACAAAATCCAAATTAAATGTAAACATTTTCTTTATCCTATTAGAACAATTATATAGAATAATGGCCATAGTTGGATTTGGAGATGGGTGCAAGCATTTTAAATGTTACCAATTAGCAAACAAACAGTGAGTAGATGTCAAGGCATAAAGGTATAATAGAGCAGAGAAAACTACCATAAGATATGAGCAACACAAAAACATACCTAATGTTATCAGTATTTCAGAGGCAAACATGGACTGGTTACAAAATGCTGGAGCAACTCATCAGGTCAGACTGAAGATGAGTCCCAACCCGAAACGTCACCTATCCATGTTCCCCAGATATGCTGCCTGATCTGCTGAGTTACTCCAGCACTTTATGTTCTTTTGTGTAAACCAATATCTGCAGTTCCTTATTTCTAAAATCAGATTGATGATGTAAAATTCATAATGTATGAAGCTCAGCTAAATGGTATGCTGGATTTTTGCACCGAGGCCAGTTAGATTAAAACACTTTGAAGGATAAGACGTTTGTGTCCAATAACAGATGTAAGAGCATCGGTTTCTACAATATTCAGCTGAAGAAGAATCTATGGCTCATTGAGCATTTGAATTATCTTACATTCTGTATATGCACATTAGATATTTAGCTATCTTTTGAAATCAGTAACATTCCTATCGGGAGATATGGGACCTGGAACCATCCAACAGAATGAAAGAAATTACAATATACCAGATGAATTGGACTTTTTGCAAGTCGCCATATTGTGATTTAAACTTAACTTTAAACGTTAGACTTTAGAGATACAGCACGGAAACTGACCAATCGGCCCACCAAGACCAGCAATCTCCCCGTATACTAACACTATCCTACACACTAGGGACAATTTTAAATTTTATTTAAGCCAAATTAACCTACAAACCTGCACATCTTTGGATTGGGAGGAAACGAGAGCACCGGTAGAAAACCCAAGCGGTCATGAGGAGAATGTACAAACTCCGTACAGACAGCTCCCGTAGTCAGGAAGGAACCTAGGCACTGTAAGGCAGCAACTTTACCACTACACCACCTTGCCAATCCTTGGAGGCCTGATGGAATGTACAATAAAAGCTAACTCATAACATTTCTCTCTGCAATTAGAATCATTGCTTGATCTAGGAATCTTTTGCAGAGCACAATGTGGAAAAAAGATTCTTGTGGATATGTTCAATCAAACGCTTTTAAATGCAACTGTTAAAAAAGGGAAGGTTGCTGCAATGATTAGAATAGCTGAGTCAAGTTCATGGAGTGACCACGTTTTACATGCATGAAGGGTCTACATCTTTCACTGGCATCTGGAACACTTGTGAATTATGAGCCTGTCACACGTGGGAAACTGAGGGGAGTTACCTTATGTTTATTTAGAAAACATCAGAGGTAGATTATATCATAAGATACATTATAGAGCTGAAATACAACATTTTTTACTGACAAGATTCCAGTCGTTTAAATGAATAATGATGTATTAATATAACCTTTTAGAATAAAACAGTTAAAAGATGGATATTTGCAAAGGTGAATGTCAAGCCATTAATCTGATCCTTAAATGTTCAATATGTCCAAAACTTTCACAGATGATCACTTTAATTAATTTAAGAGAAATATAATGGGAACATTTTAGATTTCTAAAATGTAATAAAATCAAAGGAAATATCAATCGTTAAGGACCATTTGTGTTCATTTGAAGACTCGGAGAATTACAGAGCTGCACTCATTGGACAGATTACTTGTTTGATCTTTATTCTACCTAACATAGTGGGTGATCTCAGCTGGGTTGAAGAGTGGTGCCACAATTGAGTGTCCCTTGCCAAGAAACGATAAACTGTTCAAGTTTCTCTTTTCTATTGGCTCTTCTCTGCAAACTTATTGAGCAAAGACATTAAGTAACAACCTTTAATGGGACCATGTCAATACTGAATAGCCTGCTGATATTTATGTTAAATTAAAGGAAAAAAAATCAAGAATCAAGTTAAAATCTCAATGAGGATTATAGTACTGCAAAGAGTAACTGCATTTCCAGCTCAATCCTGGGGCTGTCACTGAGCATTTTAATCCCATTAGTGGGTAAAGGCTGCCATTCAGTTTGAGAACAAACATTATTTTTTTAAATAATATAATGAGAATTACATGCTGGAGCAATTCCAAGGCTCAAGAGTCAGGAGTGTTTAATTGTCATAAGTATTGAAATGAAACAATTACATTCTTGCTTGTAGAAGCACAACTGGTTTGTAAATACAGTACTCAATAGATAGAATAATAAACAAGCAAAAAGTTCAAACAATAAGTCTGAATGGAGTCTGAAGAAGGGTCTCGACCCGAAACATCACCCATTCCTTCTCTCCAGAGATGCTGCCTGCCCCGCTGAGTTACTCCAGCTTTTTGTGTCTATCTTCAAAAAATAACAAGCCCAATATAGCGCAAAGCAAAACAAAGCCTGAAGCCCTGGTGCAAAGAAGACAGTTTGCAGTTCAAATTTTAGTTGAAGTTCGTAGAGTTCAATAGATGATTGTTGGGAATCCTGTTCCTGAACTTGGACATTACAGTTTTCAGACTCCACACACAATACACAATGCACAATACAATTTATTTGTCATTCGAACCCCATTGGGGTTCAAACGAAATGTTGTTTCTGCAGTCATACACACAAGAAAGAACCAAGACACAACACAATTTACACAAACATCCATCACAGCGCATCTCCTCCTCACTGTGATGGAAGGCAAAGAGTTATCTCTCCCCTGCACTTCCCATTCCCCTCCCGGTGTCAGAGTCAAAGTCAAAGCCCCCGGCGGGCGATGGTAATTGTCCCGCGGCCATTTACGCCACGCTGGGTGATGCAAGCCGGGGGCTCCAACACCGTGGTCTTGGTGTTGGAGCCCCCGGCGGGCACTAGCAAAGTCCCGCAGCCATTCCAAGCCGCGCGGGGCGGTGATGTAAGACCCCGCTCCAGCTACTCTTCAACCCCGCAACTCGGGCGGGTGAAGTCGCCGTTGCGGAAGCCCCAAAAAGCGGTCTCCCAGCAGGGACCCGCGGGCTCCCGGTGCTCCTGTCTGCCAGACTTGCGGTAAGCCTCCGAATCTCCGGGGTCAGGTCGCAGCAGCACACCACCACCGCTCCTCCCACTCCGAACTTGGCCAGCTCCGCGATGGTGAGTAGGTCCGCAGGCTCCGCGACTGGAGCCCTAGGTCGTTCCTGCCGGAGGCCGCTCCACGGTGCTAGGCCCCAACGACAACGGAGATCCGCCAGGGAAAAGGTCGGGTTCTCCGTGCAGGGGATAGATTTTTTAAAGTTTCCCCCCCCCCCTGCCCCCCGCCCCCCACACACATACACACACTCATACACAAAAAATAAAATAAAAAACTACATTCAAACGAGACAAAAAAAAAAAAAATATAATAAAAATACAGACGGACTGCAGAGGCCGCTGCGACGTGAGTCACGCCGCCCACCGCCCTCCTATGGTAGAAGTGAAGTTCAAATGTTTGGGGGAAATATACAAGCACTCCACTTTGTGCTGAGCCACCTGGAGCAGGGGCAGAGCTACGTCCGGATGCTCTTTGTGGATTACAGCTCAGCTTTCAATACGATCATTCCGGACATTCTCATCGACAAACTGGTCACTCTCGGCCTCCCCACTCTCACATGTGCCTGGATAGAAGACTTTCTCACCAACCGGCTCCAGACTGTGAGACTCGGCCCCCACCTCTCCTCCACTCGCAGGTTGAGTACCGGTTCCCCACAGGGCTGTGTGCTAAGCCCCCTCCTATACTGTCTCTACACCCACGACTGTAGTCCGGCCCACAACAACAACCGCATCGTCAAGTTTGCTGTCGACACTACAGTAGTCGGACTCATCTCAAGGGGAGACGAGGCAGCCTACAGAGAGGAAGTCCTGAGGTTGACAGCCTGGTGCTCAGAAAACAACCTGGCTCTGAACACCAAGAAAACAAAAGAGCTCATTGTCGACTTCAGGAGGCACAGCACCGACTTAGCCCCCCTATACATCAACGGCGAGTGTGTGGAGAGGGTCTACACCTTCCGGTTTCTTGGCGTCCTCATCTTCGCTGATATCTCCTGGACACACAACATCACGGCGGTTATTAAGAAAACTCAGCAGCGGCTGCACTTCCTGAGGGTCCTCAGGAAGCACAACCTGGACTCCAACCTGCTGCTGACCTTCTACCGCTCGTCCATTGAGAGCCTGCTGACATACTGCATTACAGCATGGTATGGCAGCTGCACCATTGCAGACCGGGAGAGGCTTCAGAGGGTAGTTAGGGCAGCACAGAAGATCACTGGCTGCCCTCTCCCCTCTCTGATGGACATATACGTCTCCCGCTGCCTCAGCAGGGCGAAGAACATCATCAAGGACAGCTCCCATCCTGCGTTTGGCCTGTTCGACCTGCTGCCCTCAGGGAGGCGCTATAGGTGCATCAGAACAAGGCCAAACAGATTCAAAAACAGTTGCTTTCCAAAAGCCATAACCTCCCTGAACTCATACATGTATTGACTTCGCAGCCAAACTCCCGGACTTCCATCTATCCACCTACTGTAATTTGTACTGTAATTGCATATAGGAACCCTCTTTATTCACTCTATTCATCCATTGTCTTTTTATAGATATGTATATAGCGCCGCAGAACTGTGTACCTTATATCCCCCCCCCCCCCCTTGTTTTTGTTTTTGTTTTTTGATTAATTACATGTCTGCACTGAGTAGGAGCTGCTTTTAATCTCATTGTACATGTGTATAGTGACAATGAGGAGCTTAACCACTTCTATGGCCGCTTCGACAGGGACAATCTAGAGACAGCCATCAAGGCTGTGCAACCTGCCGATCACCAACCCCTCACACTCACCCCCTACGATGTGTACGTGGCACTGAGTAGGACTAATGCACGTAAGGCTGCTGGCCCTGACGGCATCCCCGGGCGCGTGCTCAGTGCCTGTGCTGCGCAGCTGACAGACGTCTGGACTGACATCTTCAACCTGTCACTTGCCCAAGCAGTTGTCCCCACTTGCCTTAAAGCCACCTCCATCGTGCCAGTGCCAAAACACTCCACTGCGGCAAGCCTCAACGACTTCCGCCCAGTTGCACTTACCCCCATCATCACCAAGTGCTTCGAGAGGCTGGTCCTGGCACACCTCAAAAGCTGCCTACCCCCCACACTGGATCCCTATCAGTTTGCCTACCGCAAGAACAGGAGTACGGAGGATGCCATCTCAACGGCACTTCACTCCGCCCTCTCCCACCTTGACAACAGAGACACTTATGTAAGAATGCTGTTCATCGATTACAGCTCAGCATTCAACACCATTATTCCATCAAAACTGATCACCAAACTCGGTAACCTGGGCATCGACCCCTCCCTCTGCAACTGGATACTGGACTTTCTAACCAACAGACCCCAGTCTGTGAGGTTAGACAAGCACACCTCTTCAACCCTCACCCTGAACACCGGCGTTCCTCAGGGCTGTGTGCTGAGCCCCCTCCTCTACTCCCTCTTCACCTATGACTGCACACCTGTACATGGTACTAACACCATCATCAAGTATGCAGATGATACAACGGTGATTGGCCTCATCAGCAACAACGATGAGCTGGCCTACAGGGAGGAGGTCCAGCACTTAGCAGCATGGTGCGCTGACAACAACCTGGCCCTTAACTCCAAGAAGACCAAGGAGCTCATTGTAGACTTCAGGAAGTCCAGAGGTGGCACGCACACCCCCATCCACATTAACGGGACGGAGGTGGAACGTGTTTCTAGCTTCAGGTTCCTGGGAGTCAACATCTCCGATGACCTCTCTTGGACCCACAATACCTCTACTCTGATCAAGAAGGCTCATCAGCGTCTCTTCTTCATGAGGAGACTGAAGAAGGTCCATCTGTCTCCTCAGATCCTGGTGAACTTCTACCGCTGCACCATCGAGAGCATCCTTACCAACTGCATCACTGTATGGTATGGCAACTGCTCTGTCTCCGACCGGAAGGCACTGCAGAGGGTGGTGAAAATTGCCCAACGCATCACCGGTTCCACGCTCCCCTCCATTGAGTCTGTCCAAAGCAAGCGCTGTCTGCGGAGGGCGCTCAGCATCGCCAAGGACTGCTCTCACCCCAACCATGGACTGTTTACCCTCCTACCATCCGGGAGGCGCTACAGGTCTCTCCGTTGCCGAACCAGCAGGTCGAGGAACAGCTTCTTTCCGGCGGCTGTCACTCGACTAAACAACGTACCTCGGTGACTGCCAATCACCCCCCCCCCCGGACACTTATTATTTATTTTTTATTCAAATTGTTTGCTATGTCGCTCTTCAAGGGAGATGCTAAATGCATTTCGTTGTCTCTGTACTGTACACTGACAATGACAATTAAAATTGAATCTGAATCTGAATCTGAATAAAATGGCATTATTATTATTAATGGAATGACCCTTAACCACATTAATGTACTAAGGAATCTTGGGGTCCAAGGCCATAACTTCTGTAAGAGGCAACACAATTAGATAGTGTCAAAGAAGGCATATAGCATGTGTAGGAAGGAACTGCAGATGCTGGTTTAAACTGAAGATAGACACAAAATGCTGGAGTAACAGCGGGACCGGCAGCATCTCTGGAGTAGATAGTATATTGTATGCTTGTTTTCATAGGTTGGGGATTGAGTCGAGAGGTCATGATGCAGCTTTACGGGGACTTTGATTCAGCTGCATTCAGAGTATTGCGTACCATTCCAGTTGCCCCATTACAGGAAGAATGTGGAGGCTTTGGAAAAGGTTTAGAGGCGGTTTACCAGAATGATGCCTGGATTAGGGGTATTAGCTACAGGGAGATGTTGGACAAACTTGATTTTTTTTTCTGGAACACAGGAGGTAGTGTTGAGACCTTCGAAATACATTGCAGAAATACTTTTGCTATCGGTAAGCAAGTTCATTTGGACAAACATTTCACTTCTTCTAATGGTGCAGAGGTCTATCCAGAGTACATACATATCTTCATACCTTCCATTTGTGATTGTACTGAACAGTTTTTTTCATCAAATGTTTAATTGGCTGTTGCCTATTAAATATGGGAAGATGGATTTATGTAATAAATATTTTATTAGATCAATGACGATACAATGTAAACATTAATGATTACAACAACAAGAGATCACAATTGAAAATACAAATCTGTTATAAACAAATGCCTAAATTATAATGTCCAATTATATTCACACTTTCCCCACACTTTAATTCAAACATATTAATGTTATGATACATAAAAGCATCTTAAAATGTTATAAATTGTGGAAAATTTCCTCATGGCATTGTGTAAAAGCTACATATCATTGAGGTAAAGAGAATGGAAATGTTCAATTCCTTTTCTGTGGTTAGTTGATTTAAGCTTGACTGACAGAAATGATACTGCAATTAACCTTATCACACCCAGGTCAAGATACACAGCAGAAATTCAGCATATGTTCCCACTTCTGATTGTTATCAGTGACCTGGAAAGGTGTCCATGAGGTGTCCATCATAAAAAATTGACTGCACTTGTTTGCCTGAATAGTTATATTGGCTCCTGATATGCAAAAAAACGATGTACATGGTCATTAAAGGGTATTGGGGTGGAAGACAGAGAGAATCCCAATCTAGTAATGAAGCTATGCTGATTAATTGTTCATTTAAATTATTGGATGGTGTAATGAGTCGAGTCGTACACACCAGCTACTCTGACTGAATTACGTAAGCAAGCTCTTGGTAATATAAATCGCATATTAGACGTAGCTACTACTGACAAGCACTACAATTGGTTAGTAGGAAATAACCAATCTACATATAATAAAGTATACATACGTGGATACATGGTGGCTAAACAATACAGTAGCCGGAACGTTAATAACGCATATGAGGAAGTATAAATGGTTACACAAAATCGCCGCATCTAATGGGTGGCCTACTGACCCGTCCGGCGCGTGTGCGGTACAAATTCCACATCTCCTCCTTTCACCGGTGAAGTGGCCGGGGAGGGGACTGGGGATGTGACCGGGAACAACACCGGAGACCAGCTGGGTGGAGGTGGTGAATTAGACGAGCTGGGCGCTGAACGCCGTGGCGAAGCCGCGGGGAACACAGTCCCTGGCAGTGGAGCAGTCAGCCCGGTAATGGGAGGGTATACAAAACGCGAGACCTCTGAATACGGAGTCGCAGGACGCGGTTCCTTCACAGGAAGGAGATGTTGACGGTGCGTATGTAAATGGCCCTGCCCGCGCTTACCATCTAGGAGCGCGGTTCTTTGGCAGGGCTGTGGATGTGGCTCATACAGCCATAGCCCTTGTTGGTCTGGAGGCGAACAACCTGTCCACTGGAGAGAGGTTTAAGTGGCTTACTGGACGTCAAAAAAATCGTTTTGTGCATCGCGCTTGAATTGTTTTTGTTTCTGGACCGCGGGCGGAGAACAGACCTGTGGCTGCAAAAGCTGCTGGGGTACAGGCAGGGTAGCGCAGGTTTGACGAGACATCACTCATTGGGCTGGGGATCCCTGGCAATGTTCCTTAAATGGAGCCGGTCCAGGTAGACGTCAGATTTAGCAAGGTAAGAACGCTCCATTATTTGTTTTGCGCTTCGGACGGCCCGTTCGGCGAGTCTGTTGGACTGCGGAAACTCAGGGCTGCTGGTGATATGTCGAAAGTCCCATTGTTGAGCAAAGTTTTTGAAAAGCTGGCTGGTGAACTGACTGCCGTTGTCGGATAGAAGGCGTGCAGGGGAACCGTGCATGGAGAAATGGCCTTGCAAATTCTGGATAACAGCTTCAGATGTGATGGTTTGGAGTAGATCAATGTCAAACCAGCCCGAATATGAGTCGACAAGAATCAGATAGTGTTTCCCATGCCATTCGAGTATGTCGGTGGCTACTGTGGACCATGGTAGAGGAGGATCCGGGTGTGGAGGTAAGGGCTGCTTCTGCTGCTGTGGCGTCAGGCTTTTGCAGATGGCGCAGACTGCAGTTTTGTCACATATGTACTTGGTCATACCAGGCCAGTAAAACATGCTCTGTGCCCGTTGTAGGGTTGCCTCCACACCAGGGTGGCCCCTGTGGATGGCATCAAAGTACTTGTCCCAGAGGACAGCTGGGACAACTGTTTTGTGACCCTTGACTATAATCTCGTCCTGCAACACCAGTCCGTCGCGAACCAGGAAGTATGGGCGGATCGCGAGCGGGGTGCTGTATTGTTTATCCGGCCAGCCACGCCGGATGACTGTGGACAGCAATCATGAAGTCTCATCAGCAGCCGTGTGTTCTGCCAGGTTACTTAGGCAATCAGTGCGAACAAACGATACCTTCATTACTGAGAACTGGTCCTGTTCAGAGGGCTGTTGTTCGCTGGTTTTGCGTGGGGCCCTTGATAGCGTGTCAGCTATGTGCATGTCCTTGCCTTTTCTGTTGACAATGTTGAAATCGAAATGCTGCAGCTGCATCATCATCCGTTGGTGGTCTGTTTCTATAGTCACAGACTTCCCTAAAATAAAGTCTTTGAATTTCGTGCAGGCGAAAACCACTGCAAGCAATTCGTTTTCAATCTGGGTGTAACGTTGTTCAGTATCAGTTAGTGTGTGAGAGGCGTAAGAAACAGGCTTGCAGTCGCCATTGGTAATGGTCTGTAGACAAGTAGCGCCAAGTCCGTACTGGGATGCAACACATGTGAGTGTTACTGGTAACTCCAAAGCGAAGTAGGCGAGGGAAAGTGAGCTGCACAGCTGCAACTTGAGGATGTCAAAAGCTCTTTGGTGCTGTGGATACCAGGACCATGCAGTGTCTTTGTGTGTCAGTACCTGCAGGGGGGCAGATATATCGCTGAGGTTGGGAATAAATTTTCCCAGGTAGTTGACCATTCCAAGGAACCTTTGTAGACTCTTAACGTCAGTAGTAACCGGTATTTCGTTGATAACAACAGTTTTTGATGGGTCTGGTCTGAGACCATCACTTGTGAAAACGTCCGTCATAGGTAACCTCCGGGACACGAAACTTGCACTTCAGGGGATTGAGTTTGAGCTGAATGTCTTTGGCACAGTCCAGCATTCTCTTCAGATTGGCGTCATGCTGAGCCAAGTCGCGCCCATATACAAGAATGTCATCAACAATAATGGCGCATGGATACCCCGCAAACTGTTGTTCCATGGTGCACTGGAAAACCTCACTGGCAGAGTTGATGCCGAAGGGCATTCTCAGGAATTAGTAACGGCCGAACGCGGTGCCGAACATAGTGAGGTTGGATGAGTCTGGGTCCAGCGGAATCTGCCAAAACGAGCTTTTGGCATCCAGAATGGAGAATACGGATACGTTGCCAGTTTGAGCAACAACCTCCTCTACCGTTCGCATAGTGTGGATGTTTGGTTGCTGTGTTGAGGTCCATGGGGTTGATGCAGATACGGCTTCCTTCGTTGCAACCACCATGGTGGAAACCAAACAGATGGGTCAGTAACTTCAGCAATTACACCCAGGGAGACCATCCGCTTGAGCTCATTGTGTACTCCGCCGCGCGGAACATGATGTGGTGCTCGAACCATAGGAGTGACTTTGGGATCAACGGCGATGTTGTATTTGAGGGGCAGCTTGCCAAGCTCATCGTTAAACAGTTATCTATATTGAGAGAGTTTTTGCCGAGTGGGGCCCCCAGTGAGAAAGAGTTGATGGACAGCGCTGCCAAAGTATACTAGGCCTAGATCGTGGCATGCATTGATACCAAGCAGAGTTTCAGAATCCCCCTTGACGATATAAAGCTTCAGGGTATGAGAATGCGAGTCTATGATGCAGTTTAAATCAGTTTCTCCAAGCGGGTGTAGAACATCACCCCCGTAGGCCCGTAGCGTGGTCGAGGCCTTTTCAACATGTTCAGCATTACGTATTTTTTTAAACTCAGATAACGAGATTACTTTACAATTCGGTCTCGTGTCAATCTTAGTGATCACAGGCTTGTTATTGACAATCATGGCTATCTCAGGGTCAAGTTACTTGTTAGAGGAAGGGAGGAGGGAGTGAATGGCTGAAGTGTTTTCTTCACTTTCAGAGAGCTGAGCAGGGGATGGCTCCTCAAGCTCTTAGCTTTCATTATCAGCAAGCTCATGTTATAACAGGTGCAAACTTGTCCTTGGGACGAATTGAGTTGCACGGGAACGGCAACAGTTTGCAAAGTGGTTGAATTTCTTACAGAAATGGCAAATTTCACCATAAGCAATACAGAACTCCCGACCCGGAGCATGAGAATAGTTACAATTAGGACATCGCGCAGCAGACCTTCACTGCTGCCAGGCAGGGGAAGGCTGCAGACACTTGTTACGACATGAGGTTCTGTAAGGTTAACACTATACTGGGAGCCCTGCCCAGAGGTCACAGACGTAATGTAAGGAGCCTTTATCTCAGCAATCCGACAGGCGTGTTCGGCTTGATTTAGAGTCAGTTCAGTGTTACCAAGTAATTTGTTTCTCACCTTGTCACTGAGCATACCTCCAACGAGTTTTTTGCGGATCAGTTCATCGCATAAATTTTCAAAATGACAGCATGCAGCCATGTGTTTCAATCGCTGATAAAGCACTCTATTGGCTTGCCAACTTGTTGCATACGAGCAAAAAACTTGGTACGTTCAATAATAGAGTTTGAGGGGAGGTCACACAACTGTTTAAACTTTGCAAGCAGGACAGCAAGGTCATCAATCATTTTCGCAAGCACTTGGATCAGACCGTTGGCGTCTAAAACAGCATGCGCAAAAGTAAAACGGTCCGCACATTTCATTGCCTCAGGGCCAGCCAGGTTTAGTAGCACGGAAGCACGTACATCTGGAGGATCGTTGCGATGAACGATGCGAATGTAGTGAATGTAGTCGTGCTCGAAAAGTCGCCAGCATTCAGCAATGTCTGTCAAAGATCAGAGGACTAGGATGGCGAGACGAGTTTGCCATGATAGAGATAACAGGCATATAAAATAAATTAAAAAAAAACAAAACCCGATAAACTTGAACGGAGTAGGTAGGAAATCATTTCTTGACACCATGTAATGAGTCGAGTCGTACACACATCAAGATACAACACATATTTATTGAAGTCCACTTACACATTGGTCTGCAGGACATTACAGTAACTAGCAGCTACTCAGACTGAATTATGTAAGCAAGCTCTTGGTAATATAAATCGTATATTAGGCGGAGCTACTACTAACAAGCACCACAATAGGTTAGTAGGAAATAACCAATCTACAGATTGAATATCAGGCTGCATTACAGTCTTATGTGACCTCCAACAATGTCCCTTAAAGAGCTGCATCCATGGAATTAGTTAACGTCTAAATACAAAAGAGGGCAAATTTTCTCTTACATACAAAGAATAACTGATCATCCAAGTTACAGGAGGTTGGTTGATAACTCCAGAACAGAATCAACAACAGTAACATCTTTTTGACAATGGGAGAGAAAAATGGGAGAGTAAACCATATTTTTTTAAACACTTTGTATATTTGAAGTGGAAGTTGTGCAGTAATGATGGGTTGGTGAAATCAATATCACACTTTCTCACTTTGCCTTTGGTTCGACAAACTATTCAACTTCCTTGTGCTGGTGCATTACAAAAAAAAGAATGAGATCAGACTACTTAAGGAAGATGATTGATGATGGTCATATCTGAGTCCCTGACCAAGTACAATCCTGGAATGCAATCCAATTTACCAAGGACATGTTGGAATTTAAATATTTCTAATTATAAGAAGCCATCAATATATCCATGCTCTTTGCATTCAATATTCTATAATCTAATATTTAAGTTACAGAATTCATTTTGATTAATACTCAATTATTTCAAAAAATAAAATGTTCCAATTGCATACTGAGATTATATTGCTAATACTTGGGATCAGTCCTGACATCTGGTGCTGTCTGTGCAGGGCTTGCAAACCTGTGTGACTGCCTGGGTTTCTTTTGGATGTTCTGGTTATCTCCCACATCCCAAAGAAGTGCATTCTGATGCAATAGTGAATTGTCCCTAGTGTTCAGGTCAGTGGTAGAATCTGTGGGTACTAGGTAGAGAGAGGACGATGAGAGTAAAAAATCTGAGGGTAATTGAGAAGAGTAAAAAAAATGGAATGAATGTAGGATTAATATAAATAGGGGATTAACAGTTGGTGTGGACTCAGTGGGCTGAAGGGGCTGTTTCCATGCCATTTTTCTATGACTCTATTTTAGCAGCTGTCAGTGGGATTTGTTTCCAGCAGTGACACAATTCCAACTGATTAAATCAGACTCGGAAACAATCAAAGTAATTATCTCTTTCAATCACACACTCTGAATAAAATTTAAAAAGCAACATTTGTTAAAATAATTTTTTGTACATTATCAGCAAGAAAGGCATATAATATTTATTTTAGCAGCAATTGGGTCCTTACCCAGAGTCAAGTGAATGACAATATCCTGGTAAAATAAATCTATCCAAATGTGTTTGCAAAAAAATGGTTGAGTGGGTTACATTGTGAATGTTTTTAATAGCTCCCCCTAATGTTAACATTCTGATGTACACTGCATAAACATCAGACATTACAAGCTATATTATGTTTACTTTGATTTGAAGACAAACTTGAGAGAAATTACAATAAAACAGATAAATTAGGTTGTAAGGAAAACATATTATCTTTTCAAACAAAAGACAGACATCAATCTAATTATAACAATTTCAGACTTTTAACCCCTTTTTGGCTTTCCCTCATCCATAACTAAATGTCAAAAGCTAGCTTCTAACCTCCTTTCAACAATTAACCTGTTCCAAAAGTTGAGTGTTGTCAGGACTACATTCCTGCAGAATATTGGAGACTACTTCTGGGTTGTGGTTTTGGGGTGTCTGCATGCGAGTCATTCACCAGCCTCCAGTCAATAGTGATTACGTGTGCTGATGGTGGACATTCTTTGGCAAAACTATTGAATATTGAATGAACGTGGTTGGCTTCTTTGCCATTGGACATGAATCAAATGAAAGGTCATCAACCTTCCACATTGATTGTTTTATTTAGAGTGATACAGTGTTATCAGGCTCTTCAGCCCAACTTGCCCACACCGACCAACATGTCCCATCTACACTAGTCCCACTTGCCTGCATTTGGCCCATATCCCTCTAAACCTGTCCTATCCATGTATCTGTGTAATTGCTTCTTACATGATAGTCCTAGCCTCAACTACCTCCTCCGGCAACTCATTCCATACACCCACCACCCTTTGTTAGAAAAAGTAACCCTTCAGATTCCTATAAAATCTTTCATTCTTCACCTTAAACCTATGCTCTCTGTTTCTTGATTTCCCTACTCTCAGTAAGAGAATCTACACAATCTATTCCTCTCATGATTTTATACATCTCTATAAGATCACCCCTCATCCTCCTGCACTCTAGGAATAGAGTCCCAGCTTGCTCAACCTCTCCCTGTAGCTCAGACCCTCAATTCCTGGCAACATAAATATTATCTGCCCCTTTTCCAACTTAACAACATCTTTCCTATAACATGGTACCCAGAAATTAAGTCTGAAGAAGGATCTCGACCCAAAACGTCGCCTATTTCCTATACTCCATAGGTTCTGCCTCACCCGCTGAGTTTCTCCAGCATTTTTGGCTACCAACAATATTCTAAATGCTGCTTCATCAACGTCTTATACAACTGCAGTAGGACCTCCTTGCTCCTATACTCAAATCCTCTCGCTATGAGGCCAACGTGCCTAGTCTTTCACCTAGAGTGGGAGAATCAAGAACTGACCACATAGGTTTAAGGTGAGGGAGAAGATTTAATAGGAACCTGAGGCCACTTTTTATTGAACTCAAACGTGGTTGTGTTTGGAACAAGGTGCCAGAGAAGGTAATTGAGGCAGGTACTATCACAATATTTAAAATATGTTTTGACAGGGACATGGATAGGATAGTTTTAACAGGATATGGGCCAAATGCAGGCAGGTAGGACTAATGTAGATGGGGCATGTTGGTCGAAGTGGGCTAATTGGGCTGAAGGGCCTCTTTCCACGCTGACTCTATAACTGTGATTATTCAACAAAAGAGAAGAATGGACAGAAGATAGGAATTGACATTTCTGTGTATCTGTGTATCTGTGATCTTCTGAATTAATGGACCATACAAAAATAATAGGATTTTGTTGCAATGACACCTCTCACAACCTTACAAAATACTTTACAATGAGTGAAGTACTTTTGATGTAAAACTAATTTATTCTTATAAAGTGCAATGAGATAATAACTGGACAAATTATTGTCAGTAAAGCTGACCATGACATCGATATTGATTGAAATAATGGGGTGAGCTTGTTTGCCTTTCTTCAAAATAATGCTGTGGGGATTTCTTTGCTTTTCATGTGATGTTATGATTCAGCCAGTACAATGTACCTCTGCCAACGCAGAAGTCTGTATTACTGCTATAGAATGTTGGTCTACATTTTTCTCTTCCCCTTCTCTGTGAAGGAAGTTCAACCTGCTGATTCAGAAACAGGACCATTGTCTGTTAGGCCACAGATGGAATGAAATGTAGTCCAATCCTGCTCTTACTTCCTATCTTGGATCTTTACACTTGAGTTTGTACTTCAAAGGCTGAAACACAAACATTTCCCTTTCATGTTCTTGTTTTGCTATAAATAACTTTTATTTTTCGGTTTGAAAAAACTGCCTTTTGATATTCACCAATCTGAATAATGTTCAATTGCACATGTGAGGCTATGCTTAATCCTTTAAGTAGATTACTGCAAGTAGGGTTTTGTTAATCCTTGCTTTGTGAACCTCTGGTATGAGGGAAATAATGGAAAAGTTTAGCTTCAGGATCATGACAAACGGTCTGTTTGTGGAAACACACTAATGAAATAGAAAATGTTTCTACTTTTAATTAAAATTCCACCGATAGTGGAAGTCCAGTTTAGTCAGAGCTGGGCAGGCAGAGGGTAAAATGTGTATTGTCTCAACATTTAAGTTACACTAGACTAAGTGGGACCCGTTGGGTCCCATTTTCACAAGGGAGAGCTGGTCCCCCAACGCAATATTCCACCTCTCCACCAATTCCAATATTCCACCCCCCTCAGGTCAGGGCCGGTGCGGTGGGAGGAAGCGCTGCCGTGGCCTACTGCTGCCATGGCCTGCTGCTACCATGGCCTGCTGCTACCATAGCCTGCTGCTACCATGGCCTGTAGCTACCATGGCCTGCTGCTGCCTTGGCCTGCTGCTACCATGGGGGTGTGTGGGCGCAGTTGGTGAGCCTTCGGGACTCACAGTTCACTCACTCACGGCTTGTGGACTCACAGTTTACTCAGACGCGGCTTGTGGACTCACAGTTCACTCAGTCACTGCTTGTGGACTCACAGTTCACTCAGCCATGGCTTGTGGACTCACAGTTCATTCACCCGCGGCTTGTGCACTCACAGTTCACTCAGTCACGGCTTGTGGACTCACAATTCACACAGCCACGGCTTGCGGACTCACAGTTCACTCAGCCACGGCTTGCGGACTCACAGTTCACACAGCCGCAGTTGCGGTCTCACAGTTCACTCAGCCATGGCTTGTGGACTCACAGTTCACTCAGACACTCCGCACCAAACATGCTTAGAATTGTCCTTAAGGCTCTAAGAAATATCCTCAATGGAATTTCAGAAATTTCTTCAACGAAACTTGTAAGATACCTATTCACAAGTGATGGATACTGGGATATGTCCAAGATGAAACATTCGCAGGTGTGCAAAAATTCAGTTGCTTCTATTACTCATCAGAAACATATCTGATTAAGTTGTTCAACATTGTCTGGACTTGTGGATTTTTGTCACAAATTATTGACTTACTGCCTATCCTATATTTCAAATGTATCTACACTGTAGCATGATTTAATTTGCTACAAACCATTTTTGGTTTTCCTGAGATTGTGAAAGGTACTATGCATATGTAAGTACTTTTCTTCATCTTCAAGTGGTATGAATCTGAATGGAAGCTACACAATTAGATGCTGGTTGTAACATCAGTGGTAAAGATTGCTGAAGCTAACTAATTAATGGGCCTGTCCCACTTGGACGACCTAATCCACGAGTTTAGAAGACCCTGGACGAGTTGAAAAAAAAGTCAAGGTCGTGATGACTCGCCAAAGTAAAAGACCTCCTACGACTATGTCTACAGCCTCCTCTTTCTCCTCTATGTTAATCCCCTGATGGTAAAGCCTGTTTCTCATGATGCCCAAACTGTACAATATGCAGCCAGTTATCATAAAGTGGAATGCCTGCTTAAAATCAATTGCACAGTTCAAGTTTGAATAACTATGTTTTTAACAGGAGTCATGAATTAATTCTCATGGAGGGATACAGTGTGAAAACATGCCCTTTGGCCTTTCCGCATTGACCATCAACCTCCTATTTTACACTAATCCCATATTAATCCCATTTTTCTCCTTCCATCTCCCACATATTCGACTATAGATATAGATAGATATAGATATGCCATTTATTGTCACTATACATGTACAGTGAAACTGAAAGCTGCTCGTACTCAGTGCATACATACAATTTAGCACAAAAAACAAGAAACAGAAAAAACAAAAAAACAGAAGGGAGATGGGGGGGGGGGAGAATAGGTGCACAAATTCTGCGGCGCTACATACATATATACATATATACAGATGGAAGTCCGTGTTGGGCGGTGTAGTCAGTGCATGTGTGAATTTGTAGTAGATATAATTCTCGGAAAGCAACTATTCCTGAGTGTTTGTCCTGGATTTGATGCACCTATAGCGCCTTCCAGAGGGCAGCAGGTCGAACAGTCCAAACGCAGGATGGGAGCTGTCTTTGATGATCTTCTTTGCCCTGCTAAGGCAGCGGGAGGTGTAGATGTCCATCAGGGAGGGGAGAGGGCAGCCAATGATCCTCTGCGCTGTCCTGGTTACCCTCTGAAGCCTCTCCCTGTCTGCCATGGTGCAGCTGCCATACCATGCTGTAATGCAGTATGTCAGCAGGCTCTCGATGGACGAGCGGTAGAAGGTCAGCAGCAGGTTAGAGTCCAGGTTGTGCTTCCTGAGGACCCTCAGGAAGTGCAGCCGCTGCTGAGCCTTCTTGATGACCGCTGTCGTGTTGTCCGTCCAGGAGATGTCAGCAGCGATATGGACGCCGAGAAACCGGAAGGTGTTGACCCTCTTCACACACTCGCCGTTGATGTGTAGGGGGGCTAAGTCGGTGCTGTGCCTCCTGAAGTCGACAATGAGCTCTTTTGTTTTCCTGGTGTTCAGAGCCAGATTGTTTTCTGAGCTCCAGGTTGTCAACTTCAGGACTTCCTCTCTGTAGGCTGCCTCGTCTCCCTTCGAAATAAGTCCGACCACAGTAGTGTCGTCAGCAAATTTGATGATGCGGTTGTTGTTGTGGGCCGGACTACAGTCGTAGGTGTAGAGACAGTATAAGAGGGGGCTTAGCACACAGCCCTGTGGGGAACCGGTACTCAACCTGCGAGTGGAGGAGAGGTGGGGGCCGAGTCTCACAGTCTGGGGCCGGTTGGTGAGGAAATCCTTTATCCAGGCACATGTGAGAGTGGGGAGGCCGAGAGTGACCAGTTTACCAATGAGAATGTCCGGAATGATTGTATTAAAGGCTGAACTAAAATCCACAAAGAGCATCCGGACGTAGCTCTGCCCCTGCTCCAGATGGCTGAGCACAGAGTGGAGAGCTACGGTGATGGCGTCTTCTGTAGATGTGTTTTGGCGATAGGCGAATTGGTGGGGGTCGAGGTCTGGTGGTAGATAGTCCTTGATGTGCTGGAGGACCAACCTCTCGAAGCACTTCGTGATTACCGGAGTGAGGGCCACAGGACGGTAGTCATTAAGGCTGGTGATGGTAGACTTCTTCGGCACAGGGACGATTGTGGCTGATTTTAGGCAGGACGGAATAACTGCCTGGGCCAGGGAGAGGTTGAAAATTCTGGTGAAGATGGCAGTGAGCTGGTGGGCGCACCTTACCAGGGACTCCATCTGGGCCGGTAGCCTTCTTGGGGTTCACTGCCAGGAGCACCCGTCTGACATCGTGTTCCCTGACAGTGAGTGGAGTAGTACAGGAGCTAGGTGAGGGTGGAAACAGGGCTGTAGCAGGTGAGTGCTGCTGTTGTGATGTTTCAAAGCGGGAGAAGAAGCAATTTAGCTTTTCTGCCAGCGGCGCACTCAGGTCTTCTGACTTTGTGGCACAGCCTCTGTAGTTGGTAATGTCTTGTATGCCCCGCCATACCTCCCGTGTATTATTGCTGGACAAGTGGGACTCTATGCTCCTCTTATGGTCCGCCTTGGCTTTTTTAATACCACTTTTCAGATCGGCTCGAGCAGCCCTGTACAGAGCTCTGTCACCTGACCTGAAGGCAGCATCGCGGGCTCTGAGGAGTGTGCGGACCTGGCTGGACATCCAGGGTTTCTGGTTTGGGAAAACCCGTATGTTTTTGTCTACAGTCATATTTCCGATGCAGAACTTGATATAGTCCAGCACCGATTCTGTGAGAGTTTTCAGATCCTGGTGTTCGAATATGTCCCAGTTTGTCTGTGTAAAGCAGTCCTGTAGATTGGAGAGTGCATTTTCAGGCCAGGTTGTAACAGATCTTATGGTGGGCCTGGCACTGCGTCTGAGGGGGGTGTAGGCTGGAGAGAGCAGGAGGGAGAGATGATCTGACTGGCCGAGTTGGGGGAGGGGGATGGCTCTATACGCGTGCTTGATATTGGTGTAGACATGATCCAGCGTGTTCACCCCTCTAGTAGAACACTTGACATGTTGGTAGAATTTCGGCAGTACAGTCTTCAAGTTGGCCTTATTAAAGTCCCCTGCGATTATGTGAACACCTTCGGGGTGATCCCGCTGCTGTTCGTTAATGGTGTTCAGCAGGAGAGAGAGCGCCTTGTTTACATTGGCGTCAGGTGGAATATACACAGCCGTGACAATCACGACTGTTAGTTCTCTCGGTAGAAAAAAAGGCCGGCATCTTACAGACATGTACTCGAGGTCAGGGGAACAATGATTGGCTATGATTGTCCCGTTGTTGCACCAATTCTCATGCACCTATGTACCTATGCACTAGGAGCAATTTACTATGGCCCATATATTTACTAACCCGCGGATGTTGGAGGCAATGAACATCCAAGGGAAAACTATGCGATCGAAGGGCAAACATGCAATCTCTCCACGCACAGCAACCAAAGTCAGGATTGAACCCCGGTCTCTGGCACTGGGAAACATTGGCTCTACTAGCTGCACCATTGTAAATCGGGATGGATTTATCCTTGTTGCCAAACAGCCATCCACCTAGTTTAGATTTAGTTTGGAGGCACAGCATGAAAACATGCCCTTTAGCCCACCGAGTTCTTACTGACCACCTTCTCACACTAGTTCTATGTTATTTCACTTTCCCACTCCCTGCACACACAGGCAATTTTACAGAGGCCAATTGGCGTACTAACCCACACATCTTTGGGATGAGGGAGAAAACTAGTACACTTGGAGGAAACCCACGCAATCACAGGGAGAATGTGCAAACTCCACACAGACGGCACCCAAGGTAAAGAATAAACCTGGGTCCCTGGTATTGTCTGCCACTGTGGTTGGATTAAGGATAGTGCAGAAAAAAACAAACACAGCAAATCCTGCGCTAGAATCCCCGGTTCGATCCTGACTACAGGTGCTGTCTGTCTGTATGGAGTTTGTACATTCTCCCTGTGACCACGTGGGTTTTGACTGGTCCTCCAGTTTCCTCCATCACTCCAAAGACATACAGGCTTGTAGGTTAATTGACTTCTGTAAATTGTAAATTCTCCCTAACATGTTGGATAGTGTTAATGTACGGGCTGATTGGTACGGACTCAGTGAGCCAAAGGCCCTGTTTCCACGTTGTATCTCTAAAGTCTAAAGTGATTGTAAACCAGCAATTTGATGGAGTGGATTTTTTAATCCAATTCGTAAAGCCAATGTTCTTTAGGTGGGGGGTTAAAGAGGTAATATTTGTGAAGTCTATGTGTGCTGTGATCCTGAAAAAAAGCATAGATGTTGATGCTCCATCCAAAATAGAGAGCCCCGGTACAACATTCACTGAGGCACATAACTAATGCCAACTCTGGCAGTCTCAAATGTGCAGATTACATAAAAATCAGGGTCACAGTAAACTTTGAGCCCTAGTGGTACTTTTAGTACCCGGGTTCAAAGTTCAACGTAAGTCTTTGAAATTCTCTACCCTAGAGATCTGCAGAATTAAAACAATAACAATAATCCCAGTTGAGACCGAGATTAGACAACTATGTTTTAGTGAACTTAAGGAAGGCTTAAAAGACTACGTTGATTATTTCTGTTCCAGTATTTTATGGTTCTTGTTTTATATCAGATCCACTTTAATTTTTTTTAAACAATAAGTTAAAACATTTGAAAGATTCACAATCTCCCTCCCCCCCCCTCCCAAAAAAGATGAAATCATAACCTTCTCTCCCCTAAGCAGCCATCCCTTTATGCTGAACCCATGATGCACCCTCATTCCAGGTAGTCCACAAGGGGAACATGCTATCAACGTCTACTCTATCAAGCTTCATGATTCAATGCGATAGTCTCTCATACTTCTAACTTCCGCATAGTATAATCTTCTCAATTGCTCCTCATAAGACTACTCATTCAGCCCAGAAATCCTTCTAATGAAGCTTTTCTGGAGAACCATGAAAGCATAACATCCTTAAATGAGAGTAAAATCATATGCAGTTCTTCAGGTATGATTTCCACCATCCTACACGGTTGTAGCAGAAACTCTCACTGGCAATAAAGCTGAAGATTCCAGTTGCTTTCCAATTTATGGAAATATCAAATGTTAGATAGCAGAGCTTTAAGGTGAGAGGGAGTGCTTAAAGATGTTTTTTTACACAGAGTGTGGTGAGTGCCTGGAACGCACAGCTAGGAGTGGGGGTTGAGCCAGATACAATAGTGGCATTTAAGGGAGTTTTTGATAGGCACATGGATATGTAGGGAATGGAGGGATATTAATTATACAGTATGTGTAGGTAAATAAGAAATGGTCTTGACATCATATTTGGCACATAAATTGTGGGGCAATGGGCCTGTTCTTGTGCTGTATTATTCTATGTTCTATGAATCATCCAAGACTTTTCTAAAACTTGAGTATTGAAGTTGGGAGGTCATGTTTCAGTTGTATAAGACATTGGTGAGGCCACATTTAGAGTATTGTGTTCAGTTCTGGGCACCGTGTTATAGGAAAGATGTTGTCAAGCTGGAATGGGTACAGAGAAGATTTACGAGGATGTTGCCAGGACTAGAGGATCTGAGTTATAGGCAGAGGTTGAGCAGGCTGGGACTCTATTCCTTGGAGTGCAGGAGAATGAGAGTTGATGTTGTAGAGATGTATAAGATCAGATGAAATGAGAGGAATAGGCCAGGTAGATGTACAGAGTCTCTTGCCCAGAGTAGGTGAATCGAGGACCAGAGGACATAGGTTTAAGGTGAACGGGAAAAGATTTAATAGGAATCTGAGGGGTAACTTTTTCACACAAAGTGTGGTGGATGTACAGAACAAGCTGTCACAGGAGGTAGTTGAGCCTGTACCATAATGTCAATGGGACTCAATGGACTACTCAATGGATTATTTATTTGTTAATGAAAAAATGTTATATATTAATACATGGAAAATGATCTTGTAGCTCATTATTATATGACTAAAATTTAAATTAGTTATTCAACAGAAACAGCAACTGTTCCAAAATTTGTTTCTAAAGTTAACCTTATATTTATACTCCTACTCCTACTCCAACTACTGCTACTAACAGTTCAAGTTCAAGTTCAAGTTACATTATTGTCACATGCACCAATTGATATAGTGAGATTTGAGTTACCATACAACAAAAATAACCCAATACACGTTAGAGTTTAACATAAATATCCCCCCACAGTGGAATCAATAAGTTAAGTCATCTTCCTCATTGTTCACCCCGTGGTCAGCGCCTTTGAGACCACTGCAGTCGCCGCTTCGACGGCCCGATGTTCAGGCCCTCTCGCCGGGATGATCGGAGCTCTGACGACAGAATTGAAGAACACTCTCAGCGGCTTGGAATTTACGAATCGGCCGCTTCCTACCGGAGACCGTGACTCCCAAAGTCCACAGGCCGAGCTGGACGGAACTCCGACACTGGCGACCCTCGGCAAAGGGTCCTAGGACTCCGCGATGTTAAAGTCAGCGTCACGCCCACTGCTGGAAGCTCTGCAAACCACAGCTCCACGATGTAAGAACAGTTGGCCCAACGCTCCGGAGCTTCACACGGCGATCCCTGGTAAGGCATCGTCCGCTCCGTGATGGTAACTCAGTGCTGAGCCGCTGCTGATGCACTGGCCGGTCTCCGGTAGGAAAGGCCGTGCCAATCCATTGGGTGGGCCGTGAGGGGGTGGGCAAAGATGCGACTCGGAGAAAAGACGCATCCCGACCAGGAAGTGACTGGGAAATTTCCCCCTTCCCCTCCCCACCTCCCCCACATAAAAAAGACTAAGAAACCTCCAGGAACATACTTTTAAACAGTCTAAAAATAACAAAAAGGGTGAAAAGACAGACAGACTGCTGGCGAGGCTGCCGCATGCGGCGCCATCCGATGATGAAAGGTAAATAAGAAATGGTCTTGGCATCATATTTGGCACATAAATTGTGGGGCAAAGGGCCCGTCTTCTCTTGCATTATCTTTCTCTTGCATTATCTTTATATTTGTCATCAATTGTGAAGTTCAGCATTCTTTTAAATGGGTATATTATTTTAGGCTTTTGGAATTTAATTTCTATAAGCTCAGGTTGGGTGAGTTTTTTGCAATTAGGCCAATTTCTTTCATGCTGAGAATAATTAACGTAAAGGAGGAAAAAGACAAATGACAGATTATATGTAAAATTAGAAGTGGGTAACAAGAAACCAATGTTTAAACCCGCATCTGCAGTTCCTTCTTACACATGTAAAACATGCAATTTCTTTCCATATCTTATCCCCGTCGCACTGTAACCTGACATCGAGGAGCTGGAAGCCTCTGCTGGAGACTGACTTCAGGAGCTCCAACTGCCGGAGCCAGCAGGACTTTAACATCACAGAGCTGGCGATCCCTTTGCCAGGGATTGACCTCTGAGTTCCAACTGTGGAGCCTGCAGAATTTAACATCGTGGAGCTCTCTCTCTGGTTAGAGACCTATTTCGGGTGCTCCAGGCAGCAGGAGCTTCGACCGCCATGATGCGGGAGCTTTGATCACCCCGACGCGGGGGCTTCAACTACTGGCTACGGGAGTTTCGATCACCCCGACGGATGATTCGACTGCCCCGACCGCGGGAGAAAAATGAGCGAAGAGGATTAGAATTTATAGCCTTGCATCACTGTGAGGAATCCGCTGTGGTGGATGTTCATGTTAACTTTTATGTACTGTAGTTGTGTGTCTTGTTGCTCTTTTTAGTATGGCTGTAAGGTAATACGAATATCACTGTACCTTAATTGGTACACGTGACAATAAAATACCTTTGAAACCTTTGAAAGTTAGAAAGTATGTAAGCCAATGTGTGCCCTGACACCTCATAGCATTCAAATGTAGGTTTTCTTGATATAATGATAAAAAAAAGATGTATTATCTTTAAAAGAAGTGAGTAATGTATGTTATGAGGGTAGTTCAATAGATATACAAAACTATAATGCAGGATGCCATATACTATTATGCTTTGTTTAGCTTTGTAATTGACACTAAACAAAAGGCTCTTGATCCACCATGAAGCTAGAAAAATGTCATTCTCAATGCATGCTTATTATATTCTGAGAAAGATTATGTGGTGGTCCCAAAGGGTTCTAATGAGCATTGTAATAATGCTTCTCTACTCGATGTGTCAGTGACAAGAATTGTCTTTTGTTTGTGATAATTTAATTTGATATGTGGTACACACAATTTTTTTTTTAAACTGCGAAAGAAAGAAAGAAAATAAGTCTGTTCTAAATAGAGCATTGTCGTGTTAAAAAAAAGTTGATTTATTGCTACCAAGAATACTGAATTAGGAAAGGATATGGTACAAAAGTCATTACTGTAATCTTACTCCAGTTATTCTATTCTTTGTGGGTAAACTCATTTTAGAGGACAAATGAAACTCTGGAAGCACACTACAACCAAATTTACCATTTAACCCTGTACAGGAATTTTGATAAACTAACATGATTGAAGTCTTAGCCGGGGGAATTAATCTGAAAGTTATTTCCCATGTGTAATCAATATTGGGAATGAAATCCAAAAAAAATGAGACTTCACTTATCAGACAAAATTATGGCTGCTCACTTGATTTCATTCTGAAAAATGTGGCAATGTGGTTCTGATGTATATACTGTACTTAATGGCCTTGTTGGATAGAAAGACACATTACTGCAACTTGATAAGATATTTATTGGTTCTCCAGGTCAATAAAATTAAAGCAACATTCCTGTAAGCACTAGAAAGCTGGGTATAGCATTAGCCAACAGTCTTGCTGAACAGGCCATTCCAACAGAAAGTGGTTTGTAATGGGGTAAGGATAACATGCTCTCTTCACAACTGCCTGAGAATGGAAATTGGAGTCAAGGTTTATCAGTGAAAGTAGGAAATGCAATTATATAGCACCTGTCACATTTTTTTAGAGATGTGGTCAAACATTTGTACATCCACTTTAACAACTTTGAACTATTGTCACTGTTTTATAAGAAAAAAGCAGCAACTTGTGCACTGTAAACTACAATGTGAAATATAATAATGTGCTTTAATAATATTTATTTGGGAATAAATATTGCTCGGATTCCAGGAATAACTCCTTTGCTCTTCAAATTTCCCATGGAATCATTTACGTCTACCTGAGTGAGCAAAATATTCATGTTAAGCACTCATTTAAATGACTATGTCACCAGCAAAGTAAGCACTTGCTCTGGATTGCATTGAAGTTTATGACTATATTTACAGTAGGTGCTGAAGCCCCTTGCGCATAAAGTTTGTGATTCAGTGGTGTAAGGACGGAGCCATGGGCGAGACTTGCTAAAATCATGGCATTAACTAAAAGAGAACGTCTGAGTTATAAGCTACAACCAAAAATGAGATGTAACCAAATAATATATTAATAGGAGAAAGTATTGTCTATTGTCTACTGTCATGTGCAAAATGATGACTTAAAATTCTAACTCTTGTGGCTCTGCTTCATTTTTTCCTCTTCCATTTGAATAGCAGAGTTAATTTCCTTGTTTTTCACCAAAATTGCACCATGAGATATTTATATACAATTTGTGGTTAATTGGTTTTGTCCAACAGTCATAACTCCATAGCTGCAGAACTAACCCATTACTACACTGAGATGATTTCATGTTGAGAGTGACTGAAAAGTTGTGACATTGCATGGAGAGGAGGTTGGGTATCATCTGCACAAGCCATGAGGAGAGGAATGCATTCCCCTGCAACTTAAATTGATGAAAAAAGTGAACCTAAAATGAGATTAAGAGGAGACCCAGGGTGCTACAATAGCATAGATGATTGCCGTATTGCTTTCAGCTTTCCTTCTTTTCTCAGTCATCAGACTACTAACAGCACCAGATCAAGAACTGTGCCATCGGTTATCTGCTCCAAACCTAGGTGGAACCTTTAACTTTGCCTTTATTTCTCTGGTAGGCTTCATCCTCCTGCCAATAATAAACAGAATATCCTGCATTCTCTTACCATTCCCAGCAATGTAGTAGGTACTTCCACCAAATCCAATGGTGGTGTACTTTTCACGAACAATTTCCAGCTGCTCCACTAGACAATAGGTGCAGGAGTAGGCCATTCGGCCCTTCGAGCCAGCACCGCCATTCAATGTGATCATGGCTGATCATCCCCAATCAGTACCCCACTCCTACCTTCTCCCCATATCTCCTGACTGCTATTTTTAAGAACCCTATCTAGCTCTCTCTTGAAAGCATCCAGAGAACCTGCCTCTACCACCCTCCACCAGAGGCAGAGAATTCCACAGACTCAACACTCTCTGTGAGAAAAAGTGTTTCCTCGTCTTCGTTCTAAATGGCTTACTCCTTATTCTTAAACTGTGGCCCCTGGTTCTGGACTCCCCCAACATCGGAACATGTTTCCTGCCTCTAGCGTGTCCAAACCCTTAACAATCTTATATGTTTCAATGAGATGCACTCTCATCTTTCTAAACTCCAGAGTGTACAAGCCCAGCTGCTCAATTCTCTCAGCATATGACAGTCTCGCCATCCCGTGAATTAACCTTGCAAACCTACGCTGCACTCCCTCAATAGCAAGAATGTCCTTCCTCAAATTAGGGCTCTGTAAAACTGCAGAAGGACCTCTTTGCTCCTATATTCGATTCCGCTTGTTATAAAGGCCAACATGCCATTCACTTTCTTCACTGCCTGCTTTCATAGACTGGTGTACAAGGACCCCCAGATCCCGTTGTACTTCCCCTTTTCCCAACTTGACGCCATTTAGATAGTAATCTACCTTCCTGTTTTTGCTACCAAAGTGGATAACCTCACATTTATCTGCATTAAACATCATCTGCCATTCATCTGCCATGCATCTGCCCACTCCCCCAACCTGTCCAAGTCACCCTGCATTCTCACAGCATCCTCCTCACAGTTCACATTGCCACCAGATTTGTGTCATCTGGAAATTTACTAATGTTACTTTGAATCCCTTCATCCAAATCATTGATGTATATTGTAAATAGCTGCAGTCCCAGCATCGAGCCTTGCGGTACCCCACTAGTCACTGCCTGCCATTCTGAAAGGGACCCGTTAATCCCTACTCTTTGTTTCCTGTCTGCTAACCACTTCTCTATCCATGTCAGCACTCCACCCCCAATACCATGTGCCCAAATTTTACCCACCAATCTCCTGTGGGATCTTATTAAATGCTTTCTGAAAGTCCAGGTACACTACATCCACTGACTCTCCCTTGTCCATTTTCCTAGTTACATCTTCAAAAAATTCCAGAAGATTAGTCAAGCATGATTTCCCCTTCCTAAATCCATGCTGACTCGGACCGACCCTGTTACTGCTACCCAAATGTTCGGCTATCTCATCTTTTATAATTGACTCCAGCATCTTCCCCACCACCAATGTCAGGCTAACTGGTCTATAATTCCCTGTTTTCTCTCTCCCACCTTTCTTAAAAAGTGGGATAGCATTAGCTACCCTCCAATCCACAGGAATTGATCCTAAGTCTATAGAACATTGGAAATTATCACCAATGCATCCAAGATTTCTAGAGCCACTTCCTTAAGTACCCTGGGATGCTGACCCATGAGGCCCTGGGGATTTATCAGCATTCAGTCCCATCAGTCTATCCAACACCATTTCCTGCCTAATGTGGATTTTATTCAGTTCCTCCGAAACCCCAGATCCTCTGGCCACTACTATATCAGGAAGATTGTTTGTGTCCTCCTTAGTGAAGACAGATCCAAAGTACTTGTTCAACTCATCTGCCATTTCCTTGTTCCCCAAAATAAATTCACCTTTTTCGGTCTTCAAGGGTCCAACTTTGGTCTTAACTAATTTTTTGCTCTTCACATACCTAAAGAAGCTTTTACTATCCTGCTTTATATTCTTGGCTAGCTTACCTTCGTACCTCATCTTTTCTCCCCGTATTGTATTTTTGGTTATCTTCTGTTGTTCTTTAAACATTACCCAATCCTCTTGCTTCCTGCTCATCTTTGCTACGTTATACTTCTTCGCTTTAATTTTTATACTGTCCCTGACGTCCCTTGTCAGCCATGGTCGTCCCTTTCTCCCATTGGAATATTTCTTCCTCCTAGGAATGAACTGATCCTGCACCTGTATTATTCCTAGAAATACCTGCCATTTTTGTTCCACTGTTCCAGCCCACTTAATTTCATCGTTACATTCCATGTCCCTACACCTCCATCTACATCACCACATCCAATGAGCCCTTTAGCCCTTTAGTTCTTCCTTGAACTAAGGTCCCAGCACCACACCTGTCTTTGGCCCAGCTGACCTTGATTTTCACTTTGAATGACTTCTCTTTTAATTCTAAAATAAAAAAAGAAAATGCTGGATATACTCAGCAGGTCAGGTAGTACATATAGATGAATGTTTTTCTTCGTCAACTTTTCTCATTTTTTTTTCCATGTAAAAGATTCTGAGAATCCTTTTAGGTTTAAAATACGCCTGTGACAGTGGGTTATGTGGAAGTATCCTTATTTCAGCCCTACGTAATGTCCACCCATCACTTTTGTACAGTACAGCAATTACTATATGGTGCTACCTTGTGCTCTCATACAGAACTTAAACATTGTATTTCCTTTGCTGTCAAGTTCTATCCTGAACTTTCTGGAACTTAACTTTTTCCCCTTCAACTTCTTGACATCACCATTTTAGGACAATGTGGGTTACCAGCAAAGTCTATTGAATCCACAAGTATCTTATTGCACTTCCTCTCATCCTGTAACACAAAGATACTCTAAATTATTTCAATCTTTTCCATTTCCTTTGCATCTGTTTTAATTATGCCACCTTCATGCAGTGGTTCCAAGTTGCCTTCTTTTTTCATTAATCACAGTTTCATTTCTAAGAAATTATTGATAGAAAGCTCAATCATATCTGTTCTATTTCCTGCACTTTTGCCTCCATCATACTTTTCCCACCCTGGACACATGTAGGGTTCCCCTTATATCACCTCACTAGCTTCCTCATCATACTTTAAAATTTCCAACACTCAAGTACATTATCAAGAGACATTTTCCCCACTTTCTTCTCACATTTCAGAATTCCAAAAGTACAATTTTCTCTACAATCTCTGCTCCGCTCTTTCATTTCTATCAATAGTGTTTCCCATATTTTAACCTCTCCAGAACTCACAAAACCTGACCTTTTACCACTTCCCTTCCAGCCAACGATCCCAGCTACTTTGTCAGATGAAGTAACATTTTACCTTTTGCACTTCATCAGTATTCACGAGCTGGTCTTCTCCATTCTGAGGAACCAATATCAGATTGGAATACCATTTCGTTAAAACACCTTTCAGACCTGGGTGTTGCTAAGTTTCCATTTTCCTGTCACTTTAATCTACTTCCCACATCCACTCTGATCTCTCCATCTTTAGCCTCCTCAAGTGTTCCAATGAAGTTTAACATAATTATTAGGCAAGTTACCGCCTTCCAGGAACAACATCAAACTCAAAATTCTCAGATAATCTGAAGATAGATGCAACGTGGTGGAGTCACACCAATTGGAGGAACAGCATCTAATACTTTGTTTGGGTAGCATACAACCCAGCAGTATGAACATTGATTTCTCTAATGTCAAGTAACCTCTGCATTCCCTCTCTCCCCCACCCTAGTCAACCTACTAGTTCCACTGTTCACATACCTCTATCCTTTCGATATCACCCCGTCCCAAACCAACAATGGGCCATTATGGGCTCCACCCTTCCTTGGTCATCTGTTGCCAGTCCTAATTTGTTCTGGCCTTTTCCCACCTCCAATACATTCCCCTTTACTTTCAGTTTGAAGAAGGGTTCCAAACCGAAACGGCGCCCATACATTTTCTCCAGAGATGCAGCCTGACCCGCTGAATTACTCCAGCACTTTGTGTCTATTTTCAGTATAAACCAACATCTGCTGTTCCTTTCTACACATTCTCAGATAATCTGTCATTCGAGTCTTCTATCTACATTTGTGCTTTAGATTTTTTTTAATCTCTTTTTGTATTTTCAGTTTCCTGTTTACACCACCCCCACATATACACTTTGGCGGGATCAGCAGGTTGAGTAACATAAATCTTTATTTTCAAACAACAAACAAAAGAAGTATAACAAAACTGCTGGGTCAGCCAAATATATTGAGGCTCCTGCTACACAGATGGAGCTCGATCAACTGAGGAACCGAAAGCCCGAGAAAACACACCCGCGATCACGTGACGGCGCCAGCCAATAGCGAGGGTTTGCATTGCCTCAAGCTACCACTAGGTGCCGCGACAGGACCCCTCCCAGAACCCGAGGTAAGGAACTGAGCGGGAAGCCAAAAGAGGCGACCGGACCAAGTGGAAACGAGGGGAGGGGCACAACTGGCGGAACAGAGCCAGCAGACGTTAAAGACGCAGGGGAAACATAGAAACATAGAAACATAGAAATTAGGTGCAGGAGTAGGCCATTCGGCCCTTCGAGCCTGCAACGCCATTCAATATGATCATGGCTGATCATCCAACTCAGTATCCCGTACCTGCCTTCTCTCCATACCCCCTGATCCCCTTAGCCACAAGGGCCACATCTAACTCCCTCTTAAATATAGCCAATGAACTGGCCTCAACTACCCTCTGCGGCAGAGAGTTCCAGAGATTCACCACTCTCTGCGTGAAAAAAGTTCTTCTCATCTTGGTTTTAAAGGATTTCCCCCTTATCCTTAAGCTGTGACCCCTTTTCCTGGACTTCCCTAACATCGGGAACAATCTTCCTGCATCTAGCCTGTCCAACCCCTTAAGAATTTTGTAAATTTCTATAAGATCCCCTCTCAATCTTCTAAATTCTAGAGAGTATAAACCAAGTCTATCCAGTCTTTCTTCATAAGACAGTCCTGACATCCCAGGAATCAGTCTGGTAAACCGTCTCTGCACTCCCTCTATGGCAATAATGTCCTTCCTCAGATTTGGAGACCAAAACTGTACGCAATACTCCAGGTGTGGTCTCACCAAGACCCTGTACAACTGCAGTTGAACCTCCCTGCTCCTATACTCAAATCCTTTTGCAATGAAAGCTAACATACCATTCGCTTTCTTTACTGCCTGCTGCACCTGCATGCCTACCTTCAATGACTGGTGTACCATGACACCCAGGTCTCGCTGCATCTCCCCCTTTCCCAATCGGCCACCATTTAGATAATAGTCTGCTTTCCCGTTCTGCCCCCCAGCTTAGTGTCATCCGCAAACTTGGAGATATTGCATTCAATTCCCTCATCCAGATCATTAATATATATTGTAAATAGCTGGGGTCCCAGCACTGAGCCTTGCGGTACCCCACTAGTCACTGCCTGCCATTGTGAAAAGGACCCGTTTACTCCTACTCTTTGCTTCCTGTTTGCCAGCCAGTTCTCTATCCACATCAATACTGAACCCCCATTGCCTTGTGCTTTAAGTACTAGTTACATCCTCGAAAAATTCTATAAGATTCGTCAGACATGATTTACCTTTCATAAATCCATGCTGACTTTGTCCAATGATTTCACCACTTTCCAAATGTGCTGCTATCCCATCTTTAATAACTGACTCTAGCAGTTTCCCCACTACCGATGTTAGACTAACTGGTCTGTAATTCCCCATTTTCTCTCTCCCTCCCTTCTTAAAAAGTGGGGTTACGTTTGCTACCCGCCAATCTTCAGGAACTACTCCAGAATCTAAAGAGTTTTGAAAGATTATTACTAATGCATCCACTATTTCTGGAGCTACTTCCTTAAGTACTCTGGGATGCAGCCTATCTGGCCCTGGGGATTTATCGGCCTTTAATCCATCCAATTTACCCAACACCACTTCCCGGCTAACCTGGATTTCACTCAATTCCTCCAACTCCTTTGACCCGCGGTCCCCTGCTATTTCCGGCAAATTATTTATGTCTTCCTTAGTGAAGATGGAACCAAAGTAGTTATTCAATTGGTCCGCCATATCCTTGTTCCCCATGATCAACTCACCTGTTTCTGACTGCAAGGGACCTACATTTGTTTTAACTAATCTCTTTCTTTTCACATACAGCACAACAGGTGCAACTGGGACGACCAGCGGACGACCTCTACACTGGGGTTGAGCCACCACCACCAGGCTATTGATATCCCACTGGGGGGGTTTGAGGCGAGCGACCGAAACGATCTCCTCCTGACCCCCAACATCCAAAACAAAGTTGCAACACCCGGAAAGGGCCTTCATAAGTCTGCTGCAGCAGAGTCCGTGCGAGTCCTTGCAGAGAAATACAAATAAACAGTTCTTAAGCTCCGGCAGCACGTATGCCAGAGCCATCCCATGCCGAGAGGCTGGGATGGGAGCCAGGCACCCATTTTCTCCCAGAAGTTTGCCAACACATATGAAGTGGGCTCTTGTTGTCCTCGAGCCACAGGAAGGAAATCCCCAGGTACCTGCAGCGGGGAGTCGTACACGAGTTCAGCGGACGACGTGTCCAAATCCGCCTTCGGGGCTGTGCGAATACCCAGCAACACCCAAGGCAACTGGTCGACCCAGCCTGGGCCCGTGAGTCGTGCCTTCAGCGCCGACTTCAAATGCCGATGGAAGCGCTCCACCAACCCGTTGGCCTGAGGGTGATAGGCGGTGGTGTGATGCAACTGCACCCCATACAGCTGCGCCAAAGCCAACCACTAAGCCAAAGTAAACGGAGCCCCCCAGTCGGTGCAGATGTCCTCAGGCACACCAAAACAAGCAATCCAGTGGGCTGCAAGGGCTCGAGCACAAGACGCGGTGGAGCTGTCAGCGAGCCTGTTTCCGCACTGTATCTCTAAAACTAAAACTGAAAAAAAAACCTAAAGTACCACCAGTTAAATTATTTAATATATTCTGTTCTCTGTCTTTTACAGGGCTTCTAATTGTTTTATCCAACCCTCCTATACATATTATTTTACTTTTCCCAGTTCTGATGAGTGTTCAGCTGCCTGAAATGATAACTGCTATTTTCTCCAAAGATGTTGCTGGACTGATGAGTATTTCCAGCAATTTCTGTTTTTGTTTCAGATTTCCAGCACTTCCATTGTTTCGCAGTGGCATATAGCCAAGGAAGTATCCGTAAATGAAACAAAAACTTTCATCACCTGCAGTCCTCTATTCCCTCACTTCCTAACAATATTCTTTCCAATTAAGAATTCATTTTTACTGTTTATCATTTACACAAGAAAGTTAGATGTCTTGGAAATTGATTTTTCAGGTCATCATCATGCCTGCAGAACTGAGCTGGTGTGGTATCTTGTAAATAGTTTGTCACTGCAGTAGTTGGATTATAAAGTCATTTGAAGAAGTGCTAACAGGTGTCACCCAAACAGAACATTATACATAGTCAGAATCCGAAAATTCAGCCCAGCTAATCTAATACAACAAATTGCAAATGTATGGTACCATTGGAATAGCAAAAATCTTTCATTGCACTTTATCAAAGTATTATGAAATCTGAATTATTTCCCAATCACATGAAGAGGTTTTGAAACTTAAGTAGTCAATTTAAGGAGGGCGGTGATAAAGAGAGCAAAGGAGGAGACAGAAGGGCCTGTCCCACTGTCACAACCTAATTCACGACCTCTGCCGAGTTTGCCCTTGACTCATACTCGCAGCATGGTCGTAGGTAGGCCGTAGCAGGCCGTGATGCTAGTCGTAGGTACTCGTGGCATCAAGTAGGTCGGGACGTTTTTTCTAGCCCGATGAAAAATGCCCACGAGTAAAAAAGGTTGTGAATTAGGTCGGGAAAGTGGGACAGGCCCTAGAGTGAGGGAGGTAGCCAAAAAATTCCACAGCTGAAGAGCTAGGCAGCTGAAAGGCACAGCTGCTATAAACTGCAAGCAGAAATCCTTTGATGTATGTGATTAATCAGTCAAACCCATGACTGCACAATATAGAACAATAGCTGCTTCTTTTATTATCAGTCAAGATAATGGCATGGTCAAAAATACACCGTCTTAAAGGGAAGACTATTTTTAAAACAAATGTACGAACATAAAATAATGACAAAAATATAGCAGCCAGTGATAATCTACATAAAATCAGGATTGGAAACAAAGATTAAAATTGCTGGAGACAGATAGAGTCATAGTCATCCTTCCATACAGCATTGAAACAGGCCCTTCAACCCAACTCGCCCATATCCACCAAGTTGCCCCACCTATGTTACTCCCATTTACCCACATTCATCTCATATCCCTCTTGTTAGCCATATACCATCCAGATGTCTTTTAATTGTTGTTATTGTATTCGGCTCAACAACTTCATCAAACTTCATCAAACAGTTTGTTCCAGAGTGAGTTAGAATCAAGGGATGTAGGGAGAAAGCAGGAACGGGGCACTGATTTTGGATGATCAGCCATGATCATATTGAATGGCGATGCTGGCTCAAAGGGCCAAATGGCCAACTCCTGCACCTATTTTTTATGTTTCTATTTACCCACTACCATCTGTGTGGAACAAATGTCCCATAGGTTCCTATTAAACCTTTCCCTTCTTACTTTAAACCTATGCCCTTGACCTTGATTCCCCTACTATGAAAAAAAGTCAATGTGCATTCACCTTGTCTCTGCCCCTCATCATTTTATACACCTCTTCGAGATTACCTCAACTTCCTGCATTCCTAGGAATAAAGACCAAGTCTACCCAACCTATTCCTATTGCTCAGGCCCTCGAGTCCTGGCAACATCCTCATAAATCGTCTCTGCACTATTTCTACCTTAATGGCATCTTATGCAGTAAGGCGACCAAAACTGAACACAATACTCCAGGTGCAACCTCACTAACATCCTTTACAATTGTAACATAACATCCCAGCTTCTATACTCAACACCTGACTAAAGAAGGACCATGTACCAAATGCCTTCTTTAACATCCTAGCTTTGAGGGAACTATGTACTTGTATAGGCACTCCGCTAAATATACTTACAAACTCTTTTTGATTTCCTGTTAACTGCCAGAACAATCTCGTGCTGCCTTTTTCCATCTTGATTTCCTTAAGTATATTCCACAATCTCCTATACAATACCAGGGATACACTTAATCCTAGCTGCTTATCTCTGACTAATGCTTCCTTTTTCCTGTCCTGAGCCTCAATTTCACTTGTCATCCAGGGTTCCTTACTCCTGCCTGCCTTGCCCTTAACACTAACAGGAAATTGCAGACATTGAACTCCCATTATCACACTTTTAAAAGCATCCAACTCACTGACATCCCTTAACCCATAAATAACCCACTCCAACAATTAAGATTTGTGTCTAATACGATCAAAGTTAACTGTTCAACAATTTACAACTTCTGGAGCGCTAGTATGGGTGTTGTGGGCTGAATGGACTGGTTTCCAGAGGGCAGAGGACATTGTGGGCCAAATGGATTCTTGGCCTGGCAACAGTCACTCAAGCCTGGTGGACTGGCAGTTCACTCATGGCTATTCCTTGAAATTCCATTTCATTTCATGCAGGGTGCAAGGCCACCAAATTCAGGTGCAGTTTCCTACCACTTCAAGCAGGGTGCAAGGCCACCACATTAAAGTGCAGTTTCCTACCACTTCAAATCTGCCCCCTTGTTTTTGCCGCCAAAGTGGATAATCTCACATTTATCTATATTATACTGCATCTGCCACGCATCTGCCCACTCACTCAACCTGTCCAGGTCACCCTCCAACCTCCTAACATCTTCTTCACAGTTCACACTGCCACCCAGCTTTGTGTCATCTGCAAACTTGCTGGTATTGTTCCTAATTCCCTCTTCAAAATCATTAATATATATGGTAAACAGTTGCGGCCCCAGCACCAAGCCTTGCGGCGCTCCACTCGCCACAGCCTGCCATTCTGAAAATTACTCGTTCACTCCTACTCTTTGCTTCCTGTCTGCCAACCAATTTTCTATCCATGTCAACACCCTACCCCAATACCATGTGCTCTAATTTTAGTCACCAGTCTCCCGTTGAAAGTCTAGATACACTACATCCACTGGCTCCCCTTAATCCGTTTTACTTGTCACATCCTCAATAAATTCCAGAAGATTAGTCAAGCATGATTTTCCTTTCATAAATCCATACTGACCTGGACTAATCCTTTTACTGCTATCTAAATTAGTCTGAAATTCCCCATTTTCTCTCCTTTCTTGAAAAGTGGGATAACATTAGCTATCCTCCAATCCACAGGAATTGATCCTGAATCTATTGAACATTGGAAAATGATTACAAATGCGTCCAATATTCCTCCCTGAGGACCCTGGGATGCAGACCATCAGGCCCAGGGGATTTATCATCCTTCAGTCCCATTAGCCTACCCATACTATTTCTTGCCTGATGAAAATTTATTTTACCCTCTCTACCCTCTCATATCCTCTGTCCTCCAGTACTTCTGGAAGATTGTTTGCATCTTCCTTAGTGAAGACAGATCCGTAGTACCTGTTCAACTCTTCTTCCCTTTCCTTGTTCCCCATAATAATTTCATCCATGTCTGCCTTCAAGGGACCCACATTTGACTTTGCTATTATTTTTCCCTTAACATATCTAAAGAATGTTTTACTGTCCTTTACATTCCTGACCAGCTTCCCCTCGTACTTCATCTTTTCAGCCCATATTGCCCCCTTCTGTTCTCCTATGACTTTCCCAATCATCTGTCTTCCGGCTACTCTTTGCTGTGTTATACATCTTTTCTTTTAGTTTTATTCTATCCCTAACTTCTCTTGTCAGCCACAGTTGCCTTATACTCCCCTTAGAATCTTTCTTCCTTTTTGGAATGAAATGATCCTGCGTCTTCCGGATTATGCCCAGAAATTCCTGCCATTGCTGTTCCACCGTTATTCCTGCTAGGATTCCTTTCCAGTCTACCTTGGTCAGCTCCTCTCTCATGCCTTCATAGTCCCCTTTGTTCAACTGCATCACTGACATTTCCGATTTAACCTTCTCCTTCTCAAATTGCAGATTAAAACTAATCATTATTATGATCACTACCTCCAAGCGGTTCCTTTACCTCGAGTTCTCTTATCAAATCTGGTTCATTGGACAACACTAAATCCAGAATTGTCTTTTCTCTGGTCGGCTCCATTACAAGCTGCTTTAAGAATCCATCTCGGAGGCACTCCACAAACTTTCTTTCTTGGGGTCCTGAACCAACCTGATTTTTCCAGCCTACCTGCATATTGAAATCCCCCATCACCACAGTGGAATTACCTTTGTTACATTCCTGTTTTAACTCCTGCTGTAACTTACACCCTACTTCCGGGCTACTATTTGGGGGTCTGTAGATAACTCAAATTAGTGTATTCTTGCCTTTACAATTCCTCAACTCAATCCACAGTGACTCTACCTCATCAGTCCTGACTGAATTCCATCCCTCACCAGTAAAGCTCCTCCCCCCCTTGCCTGTCCTTTATATAGAAAGTATAACCCTGAATATTAAGTTCCCAGGCTCAATCCTCCTGCAGCCACGTCTCGGTAATCCACACAATGTCATCTCTCCCACCCATGTGCCATTATAACAAGAGTTTACTGTATTTTGAAATCCCTTTGTTTCAACTTGCACAGAAACATTGTTTGGTTGTTTTGTCCTCATAACTATGAGTGATTATAGTAATTTATTAACCATATGATGAAGTACGTTAATTGCCTTTGCATATTAATTTACATCTGGCAGTGACAGAGATATCAAATGAACATGTATTAAGTCACAATAATTTTAAGCACCTTAGGGATAAATTTAACTAAAAATGGGTGATTTTTGAATGTGACAGAATGTGAAACATTTTAAACATTTTATTAATCTGTCATGAACGTGCCACTTCCCATTACAGTGGAGAAAGAATTGGGAATTTAAACGAATTAACTTCTGAGAGATGGGTTACTCAGGAACATGATTTAAGCATGTGGTACACCTCCATTTTCTTCCTACTAGCTTAGATCAAAGGAGGCAAGAAAGGCCAGAGTAACCAAGATTTTAGGAACAGGAACATTTTCTTACCCATAAAATCATATATGATTACTGAAAAGATTGCAGCAATTATTTTGCTCCCTCTGACCCGTCACCTATCCTCTCTTCTCTGTAATCTTCTTCCCAAAACATGATCCCCACTCCACCTTCATCTGTTTTTGTCCTTCTACTTTAACTGTTTCTCTGCTTTGTTCTTCTCCTGCAGGATTTCCATCTGACAGCTAATGAGCTTCTCAATTAGAATGGATATTGATTGGGAAAAGTGGCAATAACATTAACAAAAATGTTATAAAAAACTGCAGGACCTGCAGGAAACATCCATTAACCTGATCTGTGATGGCTTCTGAAGACAAATTCCAGAAATGTTAAGGCCCCTACTTCAACTTAGGCATCTGAGCTCAATAAATTAAACTCTGAATAAGGGTCCTTCCTCAAAACTTTGCCTATCCATGTTGTCCAGAGATGCTGCTTGACACACTGGCTTTGTGCCTTTTAAAAATAAATTAATATATCAATTGGCATTAATTTTCTATTATATATTTTTCAATGATTGGCTTCCAATTCATGCATGAACCATCTATTGAGGTCTCATTGAACATACATGTTGTCCATACACGATAAACTGAAGGGCCTGTCCCACTTGGCGATTTTTCAGCGGAATGCCGCGAATGTCAAGTTCGCGGCACTCGCCTGAAAAACCAGAAACTGGAATGGCGACTGTCAGAGTGCAACACACACACACACACAAACACACATCGCAAAGGCGGGGGCCAGGGAAAGCGGGGGAGCGCTGTCTGAAATTCACAATGTGCAAAGCAAAGGTGATACAGACACACAACGCCATGAACAGAAAGGTAAAGACGGCTAGCACAGTGTACAGCAAGTCCTTTAAAAGAGGGGGGAGGGGCGGAGACACTTTTAAGAAGCCAAACATCTTTTAATAAGCCAGAGATATCCAACTGTGAAGTTTGGCGGGCATTTAATATTATCGGTCGTTATCCTTGGCTCTGAAAACGCGTGCTTATGTTTTATCCCCAATGAGCCAATGAAAATGCATGGTCAGCAAAGATGATTAACTAAAACTACCTACGAGTACCTCGACTACCCGTAACTACATACGGCCCCACTACAATGACGATACAAGCTTGGCACACCTGTATTTGGGTAATTTCTCCCATTCTTCTCTGCAGATCCTCTCAAGCTCTGTCAGGTTGGATGGGGAGTGTCAATGCACAGCTATTTTCAGGTCCCTCCAGAGACTTGTCACAAAGCCACTCCTGCATTGTCTTGGCTGTGTGCTTAGGGTCATTGTCATGTTGGAAGGTAAACTTCCACCCCAGTCTGAGGTCCAGAACGCTCTGGAGCAGGTTTTCATCAAGGATCTCTCTGTACTTTGCATCATTCGTCTTTCCCTCAATCCTGACTAGTCTCCCAGTTCCTGCTGCTGAAAAACATCCCCACAGCATGATGCTGCCGCCAGCATGCTTCACCGTATGTATGGTATTGGCCAGGTGATGAGCGGTGCCTGGTTTCCTCCAGACATGACGATTGGCATTCAGGCCAAAGAGTTCAATCTTGGTTTCATCAGACCAGAGAATCTTGTTTCTTATGCCTTTTGGCAAACTACAAGCAGGCTGTCATGTGCCTTTTACTGAGAAGTGGCTTCCGTCTGGTCATTCTACCATAGAGGCCTGATTGGTGGAGTGCTGCAGATATAGTTGTCCTCCTGGAAGGTTCTCCCATCTCCACAGAGGAAATCTGGAGCTCTGTCAGAGTTCATGGTCACCTCCTTGACCAAGTCCTTCTCCCCCGATTCCTTAGTTTGGCCGGGCAGCCAGCTCTATGAAGAGTCCTGGTGGTTTCAAAGTTCTTCCATTTAAGAATGACGGAGGCCACTGTGCTCTTCGGGACCTGCAGATATTGTTTTATACCCTTCCCCAGATCTGTGTCTTGACACAATCCTATCTCAGAAGTCTACGGTCAATTCCTACGTCTTCATGGCTTGGTGTTTGCTCTGACATGCACTGTCAACTGTGGGGCCTTATATAGACAGGTGTGTGCCTTTCCAAATCATGTCGAATCAATTTAATTTACCACAGGTGAGCTCCAATCAAGTTGTAGAAACATCTCAAGGATAATCAATGGAAACAGGATGAACCTAAGCTCAATTTTGAGTGTTATCGCAAATTGTCTGAATACTTACACAAATGTGATATTTCAGTTATTTCTTTTTAATTTCTTTGCAAAAATGTCTAAACATCTGATGATATTGAGATTGAGATTTAAAAAAATTTAACCATTTAAAAATAAGGCTGGAACATAACAAAATGTGGCAAAAAGTGAAGGGGTCTGAATACTTTCTGAATGCACTGTATATTGTGGCGTCCGGGATGGCACCAAGTTCGGCAGCGGCCACATTGACGCTCGCAGTAGCGTGAACTGAGGTATATATTTTATTTACAGTGGGAAGAAAGTCAAGGACTGCATGGGGGAGCTGTCTCTTGCCACCGCATGTGTCGCCGGCGATCTCGGGGTTGTCCCAGCAGCTTAGTCCTGGTCTACGGTTGAGACGTGGCAATCTCAGGCTTCTTCAACCTTGCCTCAAGAGGAGGCGCTGATGGTGTTAGCTTTATCCTGGCTGCCTTCCCTCCTTCTCTCTCTCCCTCCCTCCCTCTACACCTGAGTCTTAATGTAAATATACAATATGGTGTCGTCACGTTATGACGTTTGGTGAGATGACCGGTTGTCTACAATAACCTTCCTAAAAATGAGCCTAAAACTGATGAAGACATGGATTAAAATTTCAAGTGTCATACATTCATTATTTATTATATTATTTATATTATATGCACAATTTGATGTGGGTTCAAGGATGAAACATGAATATGAAGTTGAGAATGAGGTTGCGCTAGTCATTTCGCAAAATTTCATATCTTTGAATTGAGTGTCAGATGACAGATAGGGTGGCTGATGGTTTAAGGACCACAGGAACATTGTTGCTAAAAGAGCCATGGAATATTCCAGTGCAGGCCGCATAGTAAACTACTTGGAAGATTCTGAGCCTTTCTTTATATTGTCCATTTGTATTATCCATTTGTATTCTTGGACACTGTCCAACTTGTCTTTTATGCACTTTTGCAGCAATATATTTTAAAATCACTTTATCTGTATTTCCATTATTACATTTTTATTCTACATTTACAAATAGAATTTATTATACATTAAAGGCATTAAGTTTCTTTCTTCACAGCTTCCCCTCCAGAAGTTTGCATTAAAATTGAATTCATTTTAATTTAAACGTGCTGAAAGTCATTGGATTTTTGTGTTTGTTCCTTCTTCACATGCAGAGTTTGTGGAGATTTCATGACTACAGAGATCATTGCCATTTTCAATCATTTTGATCTTTATTATTTAACATATTCATTTAGGTTTCTGTACCGTTCTTGAATAATATCTATTTTCTTTTTCAAAGGAAGGATTTTCTGATATAAACCAATGAAAGTGAATTTACAATGGACTATATTATCTATTTCTTACAAACCATCCTGGTGGAAATAGTACAATGTTAAAAGCAGTCCTGTGCTAAAAAAAAATCAGATGTTATAGTTACTTCTCTATGTATTTGAAAAGAACTATGAATTAAATAATTTACTATCATTTCTATGTTTAGCAATTTTCGAGTCTCTGACATTCAGAAAAATAAATTATTTGTTAAATAACAGAAATGAAGTTAACTAAAACTTATAGCTTCAAAACAAGTTAAAATATTAAATTATTGTGAACTAGTTAAAAAAAGTAATTCACTTTGCTTTTCAACTCTCAGCCCTACAATCCCCACTGGACTGAAAGCTGGGGTTGTGAGATCCTGTACCAAGTATAACCTGTTTGCAGGATCAGAAACTGTTGACCATGTAAATGTGGTGAATTCTCAGCAAAACCGGACTCCATGTAAATAAAATAAATTGATAGATTTTGGCATTTGAGGTTTGACAGGGCACACATGGAAAGTCACAGATTTACTGATGTTTAACCTGTTAAACACTGACTGATCTATTCATAGCCTCCAGCATTAACCAGTGAAATGCAACCCTTTCAACAAGACTTGGTAAAACATCAACAGATAAGTAATTTAAATTGAAAATAGAAGGAGAATATATATTTTTCTTACATTCAATTAACAAATCGTTAGAAGCAAAATGGTGGGGTGATTTTACGCATGAGATCTCAACTATGTAATTTTTTTGCACACAACCCACGTAATTATTTATCATCCAGAGTGCAAGAGGAAGATCAAGTTGTACTTTCTATTAATGGTTTATCCATTTTATTCAATTAAATATATTAAGATATTTATTACTACAACAGATTCTCTTCACACAATTATGGAAAATAGACATGTCTGATGCAGCCCTGGTGATTTGGGAAATCATTTTTATTTCATCCATCTGCAGTCCATTCTATGCAACAGGTCAACAGAGGAAACCTATTCAACCTGATCCAATTAAGATATGCAAATAATATTCAGAATACTTGAAAGGAGTATAATAAAGCTGAGTAATTCACAATTGAGGTTCTGAAATCTAATAAACTTGATCTAAAGGGATCAATTGTGAGTTTTCTTTTTCGGGTTCGGATAGAATTTAGTAAAATAATTGCCTAAATGAAAGAAAATAAACAAAACAGAAATGCACGTCAAAAAATGTGGGTTATCTCACAGTTCAGTCATTCATTCTCTTCAATGAGTCAAAGAAACAATTGCACAACATGACTCTGAAATAGAGTTGAGTACAGGGAATATGAGTTTCTCTGAGGAAACAAAACCCATTAGCTGCACAGCTGGTTTTGTCTGCAGCTAATACACTTTTATGGAAACTGTCAATGGTTGCCCTTTTTAAATTTGCAGGAATGAATTGAGGATTGCTATCTAGCAATGAATGCTGCTGTGTAGTTTATGTGATCTCCAAATAGTCAAGCAGAACAATGCATCTAAATTGGTCCAAGGGATGAATACTTCAGTCTCAGCAATGATTTCAAATGTCTAATTTTAATATGTTCAGAGAATTTGAATTTCTTTTAATTCCGTATAGTATTTAAATGTGTTATTTAGGGGTTTTTAAAGTGGAAGAAAGTATATGAAACTGAACTGGTAATATTTAGACTGACCCTATTTAGACTAAAGGGCGAGTGAAATTATTATTTTAAAGTACCATTTGTTGTTTGCTTGCCAATAGTCTGTTTGTCCTTTCCTTCTTTGTGTTTTAATAGTATGTGTTAAATGTATGTTTTTTTGGTGTTATTTAGCTTGTTTTATATGGGGGGTGGGGTGAGGGGGGGGGTCGTGGGAAACTTTTTCTAATTTCTTACCTTGACGGAGTCGCAATTTTTTTTTTCTGTATTGTATCTCCGTCCGCACTGCGGCCTAACATCGAGGAGGTAGCGGCCTTTGCTGGAGACCAACTTTTGAGAGCTCCATAGCGGGTGCCTACGGGACTTTAACATTGCGGAGCCCGCGATCCCTTTGCCAGGGATTGACCTCAAGGCTTGAGGACTTAACTTCAAGCTACGACCGACCCGACGCGGGAGTTTCAATCGTTCCGACGCGGGAGTTCCAATCTCCCCGACGCGGGAGCTTTGACCGCCAGCTGCAGGAGCTTCGATCGCCCCGCGGGAGAATAAAGAGGAAGAAGATTTGAATTTTTTGTCTTCCATCACAGCGAGGAACATGGGGAATCCGCTGTGGTGGATGTTTATGTTAACTTTTCCGTAGTTGTGTTTTTTTTCCATATGGCTGTATGGTAATTCGCATATCACTGTACCTTAATTGGTACATGTGACAATAAAAGGCCTTTGATACCTTTGAGATGTAGATTTTTTTGTAAAATCTAGAAAGCTTACTTTTCTATGTAAATGATGTTCCAGCTCAAATTGATGTGAAAAATATTGCAGTTTCTGGAAAGATACATCAGGTCAATCAACACTTCTAAGGGAAAAGATAGGTTTATGTGTGATTATTTGTTACTATTGTAACTAAGTTTCAATCCTTCTGCTGGTGTTGTGCAGAATGAATGTTTATATTTTTTTAGAGATGGTATTCATGGCCATTACTCACAAAAACCCATGGTAAACTTTAACAATATTGTTATGCACTTCTGATGCAGCATAAAATGCACTCCAGGGAATCTATGACATTAATAAATGGCTCAGGATTCACAGTATGTGCACAAAGGGATTTGGAAAGGATATGGTGAAAAGCACCCTTGTTGATAATGCATCAGAAAGCCAGCTCCAACATGTCACGTTTGGCAGTTAAACTCAGTGTTATGGGCTGCAGGCACACAACAATCTCAGAAGAATCAGAATGCCAATTTCAGTATGCTAGTTATCTAATTAGAGTGGCAATAACAAGGCTGGCAGCATATTTGAGGTCCTCGGCTTTCGTAGAACACACCAGTGAAAACAAGGAAAATGCACAATGGCAATGAAGGAAGCAAATCTGTCAATAAATAGCACAATCTTTCCAGACATAAAATACTTCAGATTATAAAAATCAAGGAGGGTCATTAAAAGATAATGAGCATTGGCAAGGTTCTATTATGGCATCAAGATAACTCAAATTACAAATTCTAATTTTTGTGTTTAATTCATTGGAACCTGCACATTTAATATTTACATAACAATCTAACTATTTAACAAAGAAAGACACAAAAAGCTGGAGTAACTCAGCGGGACAGGCAACATCTCTGGAGAGAAGGAATGGGTGATGTTTCGGGTCAAGACCCTTCTTCAGATTCTTCTGGGTTACACGAGAAAAGACTGCTTATTCACGTAGCCAGCATTGTGAATATTTGTCCATGTATATCCTTTTGATACAAAAAAAAAGCAGGGCAAATCTGGTAAAATTCCACCAAATGACTCACTCTCAATCCCACTTCAAGAAGACATCAAGCTGGCACTTGAGGAATTAAGCGCCATGATCGACAAGCATGAAACAGCATACCTCGATATTTTATCATCATTGTTGGGGGCTTCAACCTAGTTCGGCTGATGTACTATCTGCCAAACTACCATAATCATGTCACTATCAACAAGGTCAGTGATGACAATATTGATGGTTCGTTCAGTGAGGCTACATTGGTGGAGCTGAGAAATAAAAGGGATGATCTAGTGTACTACAGGCCCTCAAATAGTCAACAGGAATTCGAAGAGCAAATATGCCAGGAGATTGCAGGCAGCTGCAGGACTAATAAGGTTGGCATAGTAGGGAATTTTAACTTTCCTAATATTGAGTGGGAATGTCATTGTGGAAAACATTTGGATGAGGCAGAATTTGTAAAATGTGCTCAGAAAAGTATTCTAAGGCAATATTCCCTGCCAGACATGGGAGAGGGCAATGCTTGATCTAGTCTAAAGATATTAAGAAGGACAAGTGGATGAAGTGTTTGCTGATGATCTTTTTGGGACCAGCGACCACTGTCCAATTAGGTTTAAGATAGTTATGGATAGAGACAAGGTGGGCCCTTAGTTAAAATTCTAAGTTGGGGCAAGACAAACTTTGAAGGTATTAGACAGGAACTCGCCCATGTTGATTGGAGCAGGTTGGAAAAAGTACGCCCGGAAAATGAGATATTTTTAAAAAGTCTACTGACAAGAATCCAGGGTATTCATGTTCCTCATAGAGTGAAGGGCAAAGCAGGTGGGTGTAAGGAAGCTTGAATGACAAGTGAAACTGGGGTTCTGGTCAACTGAGGGAACTGACCAGCACCCAAAAAAGGGAAATCAGGAGGGCTAAAAGGGGACAGAATATACTTTGGCAGACAATATTAGGGATAATCCATGTACTTTAAGAGTATAAGGGTAACCAGAGAGAGAATGGGACCCTTCAGGAATCAAATATGTCAACTCTGTGTGGAGCCACAGGAGGTGGGCAAGGTCTTTAAAAAGGGCTGCAGGGAATAGCCTGGGAATGGCAGGCCATTGAATCTAACATCTGTGGCTGGAAAATTATTAGATAGTATCCTGAGGAATAACATATACATACATTTAGTTGGACAGGAGCTGATTAGGAAGAGTCGGCAGAGTTTTGAAAGTGGGAGATTGTGTTTCACAAATCTGATTGAGATTTTTGAAGATGTGACAAAAAGGGTTGATGAGGGCACAACTGTAGACGTTGGATGCAGTATATGTTTTTAAGCAAGGCATTTGACAAGGTACAGCATGATACAGGCTGCTCTGGAAGGTTAGATTGCATGGGATCCAAGAAGAGCTAGCCGACTGAATAGAAAATTGGCTTCATGGAAGGAAGCAGAATATGATGGTGGAAGTTGTTTTTCGGACTTGTGGCCTGTGACTAGTGGTGTGCCTCAGCATTTTGTTCTGGGATCATTGCTGTTTGTCATCTATATTAATGATTTTGAACGAAAACGTAAAAGGCATGATTAGTAAATTTGCAGATGACACTAAAGTGGGTGGTTTGGAGATAGTGAAGATGGTTGTCAAAAAACACAGCAGGATCTTAATCAGTTGGGAAAGTGGGCTGAGAAATGGTTCGTGGAGTTTAAAGCAGATAAATGTTAGGTGTTGAATTTTGGGAAGTCAAACCAGGGCAGGACTTTCACAATGAATTGCAGGACCCCAGGTTGTGTTGTAAAGCAGAGAGATCTAGGAGTGCAGGTACTCCTCTGCAATTGGATCCTCAATGTCTCTGCACATCCCTGCAATTGGATCCTCGACTTCCTCACAGACCACAGTCTGTCCAAATTGGCGGAAATACCTCATCCTCAGTAACAATCAGTACGGGAGCACCTCAAGGCTGCGTGCTCAGCCCCCTGCTTTACTCACTCTATACTCTTGACTGTGTAGCCGGACACAGGGCGAACTCCATCATCAAGTTCGCCGACGACATCACCGTTGTTAGGCGAATTACAGATGGTGATGAATCAGAGTATAGAAGTGAGATTGACCGTTTGACCAAATGGTGATAGCACACAACTTGGCTCTCAACACCAGTAAAACCAAGGGACTGATTGTGGACTTTGGAAGGGGAAGAATGAGGACCCATAACCTTGTTTATATCAATGGGACGATGGTGGAGAGGGTCAAAAACTTTAAATTCCTGGGCGTTCATATTTCCGAAGATCTTTCCTGGACCCAGCACACTGATGCAATCATAAAGAAGGCACATCAGTGCCTCTACTTCCTGAGAAGATTACGGAGATTCGGTATGTCAAGGAGGATTCTCTTGAACTTTTACAGGGGCAGCATCTTTCATTGTGTGAAGCTTGACCGTAATATTGGGATGTTTTCTCCCTGATAGCAACCACCTTCAGTTTTATATGGGTTACTCGATGCCACAGTCAGTCAAATCATACAAAGATGCCAGGAACAGTCATATCACCCTTGGAATTTAACCCTCATACCCAAGTTTGAACCAAGTCTGTGTTGTAGTCTGAAGCTCTCTGACCTTGGTGAAACCCTAACTTGGCATTGATAAGCAGGTTGTTTAATACAAGCTGTAGTCAATGAACAGCAGCTTGATATGTGTGTTCCTGTTGTCCAGGTATTTCAGAGCATAGAGCAAGTAAAATGGCATCTGCTGTTGACCTATTGTGGCAATAGACACATTGAAGTGGACCCAGGTCATTTCTGAGCCAGAGTTGATTCATGCCATAACAAACATCTCAAAGTACTTCATTAAGGTAGATGCAAGTGATAGTCATTGAGGTAGGTCACTGTGCATTTCTTGAGCACTGGTACAATAGATGTTGTTTTGAAGCAGGTGTGGAACCTGATACCTCAGAATTGATAGGTTTAAGATGTCCTTGAATATTCAAGTTAGTTGGTCATCACGGGCCTATAAATACTTAGCCAAGTACGCCTTGTGAGCCTGAAGTTTTTCTTGGATTCACCCACTTGAAGGATGCTCTGACAACATGCCTCTATAAGATCACCCCTTATCCTCCTGCACTCCAAGGAATAAAGTCCTACTCTGCTCAACCTCTCCCTACAGCTCAGGCCCGCGAGACCTGGCAACATCCTCATAAATCTTCTCTGCACCCCTTCAAGTTTAACGTATTTCCTATAACATGGTGACCAACACTGAACATAATATTATTTGTGTGGCCTCACCAATGTTTTGTACAAATGTCTGAGCCTGAAAGCAGCAAAACACACATAACTTTCTGCCTTTATTGGTACCCCATCTAACCTACAAAACACTCAATGTTTCCACCACCAATCCACTGTGACCACAGTGTGTACCATCTACAAATTGCAATACTATTACTCTGTGTGGCTGCTCCATTGCAGTGTGCAAAATCCACATCCTCCATCATCAAAAAGGGCAAAAATAATAGGTTCATAGGGATATTACCACGCACGAGATATCTTTCAAGTTGTCACATATCCTGTCATGGAAATATATTTCCTCCAGCATCACTGGGTCTAAACCCTGGAACTTCCTATATAACAGTATTATGGAAGAACCTGCACCAAAAAGACTGATGGTTCAAGAAGGTAATTCACAGGAAGTTAGCTGTAGGTATTAAATGCTAACTTTGCCAAGAATACCTCTATCCTGTGTGTTGAATAAATACAAAATGTTCGCTCAGTCCGCCTGGCCCTACCTAATGTCCTGGTTGCCAAACAATTTTAACTCCCCTTCCCATTCCCATACTGACCTTTTTGTCCTGGGCCTCCTCCATTGTCAAAGTGAGGCCAAACATAAATTGGAGAAACAGCACCTCATATATCGCTTAGGGAGCTTACAACCCAGTGGTATGATTTCTCTAACTTCAGTAACCCTTGCATCCCCTCTCTCTCCATCTCTCTCCTATCCTAGTCATTGTATTAATTTTACTGTTGTCCTGTTGAGTTCCTTTGTCTGTATACTCGTTATCATTAGAGCCAGGATTTTACCATAAATGCCATGTGCCTTTTCATGCCTTTTTGATGATTTTACCAGGATAATGCCTTTTTCACAATCGAGTGCCTTAATCAGCCTTTTTTTGCCGTTTTGCTAAAAGGTCGTGCTATTTTCTCTAGTTGTACCATGATTACAATGACGTTTTCTATGTTAACACATTAATATTAATGTTATTATTAATGTGTTAACATAGTATAATTTACAAGAAAACTGCCACCCCCGGGGCGAAACCGGGGGCGCCACAGTTGGTCGCTCATTCGTTTGTGCTGCTGCCCGCTGGTTCATTCTTCTCCAAGATCTATGAAAGAAAGAACTGCAGATGCTGGAAAAATAGAAGGTAGACAGAAAATGCTGGAGAAACTCAGCGGGTGAAGCAGCATCTATGGAGAGAAGGAATAGGCGACGTTTTGGGTCGAGACCCTTCTTCAGACTGATGTGGGGGGGGGGCAGGAAAAAGAAAGGAAGAGCCGGAGACAGTAGGACTAGAAGGAGAGCTGGGAAGGGGGAGGGAGAGGAGGGTGAAGGCAAGGGCTATCTAAAATTAGAGAAGTCAATGTTGAAACCGCTGGGGTGTAGACTACCCAAGCAAAATACCAAAGTTTGTCTCCTCACTACATTTACTGCTGGCTTCATTCGCAAATCTGAGTTTTAGAGCGATCTGTGTAAGGCATTCATTGATGCTGGAATTCCACTGTGGAAATTGGAAAACAAATCTCTCAGAGGTTTTTTAGAGAAATACCCAGAGGAACATATACCAAGCGAGTCATCATTACGAAAAAATTACGTTGACAGCATCTTCAACATTGTTGTGGGGAAAATTGAGGTGAAGTTGCATGCAACAAAATATGGATCTCAATAGGAGACAACCGATGCTCTGGGGAGATATGCTGGCAATGTGATCATCGGTACACTGGAGGCAGGTCAACCATCAAGTATTTGTTGACATCGGAAGTATTGGAGAAGTCAAACAGCTCATCATTTGCTCAGTTTACATCTTCACTTGCTGTAATTTGGCCAGAAGGTATAAAGCACGAGAATGTTCTTCTGTTTGTGATTTAAAATTTTATTCCCCAAAATGTTGCATTTGACATGCTTAGCTCAAGGACTTCATAAAATTGCCAAGCACAGACGTAGCTTGTTTCAAAATGTCGATGTGAATAAGTGGATAACTTGCAGGTTTTCAACAAAGTAACTGACGATATTCGTAAAGTTCCTGGAGATGTAGATACAGACATACAAGGAAAATGTGAGAGTGTGATTTTAGCTAACAAAGAACTTGAAGAAATACAAAACATAGCTAAAGTTCTCAAAGGTAGTTGTAATGCACAAGATATCGACATGAATATAGAGTCTGTAGCTTGTTTCGAGTATGCGCCAGTGACCTCAGCTGAGGTGGAAAGAAGTTTTTCACAACTGAAGCATATTCTGTCTGACAGGCGGCATAATTTAACACCAGATAATTTGAAACAAATGCTAGTAATTATGTGCAACCAGGCAACTTCGGTTATTTAACGTAGTATACCATTATATTATCATTTTAAACCATATTTTGCTGGTGGGAATTAATGCCTTTTTATGCCTTTTTTAATCAATAAAATGCTTTTTTTGCAATTTTATTATGCCTGAACATCCTGGCTCTAGTTATCACCTATCCCATGGCCAACAATGGCATATTGTGTGCCCCACATTTTCCCTGTGGGAAATGTCCAACATTTCCATATTCGTTGCTTTTTGCAGATCATCCATTCTTTTGTCCTAAGTACCGCCTATATCACCCCTTGCCCCTGACTCTGTCTGAAGAAGGGTCTCGAACCGAAACGTCACCTATTCTGCCTGACCCGGTGAATTTCTCCAGTTTTTTGCATTTGTCTTCGGTTTAAACCAGGATCTGCATTTCCTCCCTACCAAATAAAATGTCATCAGGTTCACAAATATCCCTCAATCCATTTAAAAATTGGCTCTGCATAATCAATTTGTCCATGACATTGTTATTGACTTTGAATTAATTTTACTTTAAAGCTGCAATAATTCTTTATAAATGTCCTTTTTCACTCCATTTTAAGCAATAATCTACTTCAAATTTGTTGCATAATTGATTGTCTCAAATCACCTGGCCCTTTCCCAGAAACTTCAAATAAATTATTTTGAAATTATGAACTTGATAAGAATGGAAGCACGAGAAGCTGCCAATGCTGGGATCTTCAGTAAAACACAAAGTGCTGGAGGAACTTAGGGGGTTAGAAACATAGAAACATAGAAAATAGGCGCAAGAGTAGGTTATTCGGCTCTTCGAGCCGTCACCGCCATTCAATGTGATCATGGCTGATCATCCAGAGTCAGTACCCTATTCCTGCTTTCTCCCCATATCCCTTGGTCCATTAGCCCTAAGAGCCATATCCACTCTCTCTTGGATACATCCAGCGAAATGGCCTCCACTGCCTTCTATGGCAGAGAATTCCACAGATTTGCAAATCTCTGGATGAAAATGTTTTTCCTCATCTCAGTCCCAAATGGCCTACCCCTTATTCCTAAACTGTGACTTATGATTCTGGACTCCCCAACATCGGGAACATTTTTCCTGCATCTTAGGCAGCACCTGTTGATGGCGTTTCAGATAGGGACTTTTCTCCATTGAAGAGTGATCCTGACCTAAAGTGATATCTGTCCATTCCCTCCAAAGTTGCTGCCTGGCCTGCTAAGTTCTTCCAGCACTTTGCATTTTGTACTTGATTGGAATGCTAGTTTCATATATGGAATACTTTGAACATCTTTCAATCTGCCTTATAAATTGTTTTTCATATATCCCTGCCTATTGCCATGCTGAAATCTGTAAACATGTGATGTAATAAACATCACTGGAAGGAAATTGTGGGACAGAACAGATGTGGTTGTAGAGTTCGTGTGGTACTATTTTGTGAGAATAAATGTGTACCTTGTCAATCCAACATCATTCCCGTCAAGCTTAGGAATCATCTGAGGATCTTTTTGTTTGCAGAAATTTATTCCATTATCAAACTGGAAATTTAGGAAGTTTTCTCATAAATGCAAATGCATTTTTTTCAACTTTTTCTTTCGGGCAAATAGAGCAAGGATTGGCAAATGGAGTTTAATTCAGGTAAGTGTAAGGTGTCGCATTTTGGGATGTTAAACCATGCAATAAATGGTATGGCCCTCAGAAGTGTTGAAGAGCAGAGGGATTGAGGAGTATAGTACATAATTCCCTGAAAGTTGGGTCACATATAGTGTGCACTTTCTCCATCTATACGACATCCTTCCTGTAACAGGGTGACCAAAATGGAACACAATACTCCAAATGCAGCTTCACCAACGTGTTGTACAACTGAAGTGTAACATCTCAACTACAATGTGTAAGGAGGAACTGCAGATGCTGATTTAAACCGAAGGGAGACACAAACAGCTGGAGTAACTCAGCGGGGCAAGCAGCATCTCTGGTGAGAAGGAATGGGTAATATTTTGGGTTGAGACCCTTCTTCGGACTACTATATTCAGTACTCACAATGATGAAGGCCAATGTACTGAAAGCCTTCTTGTTCACCCAATCTACCTGTGTTGCTACTTTCAAGGAGCTATTCTCTGCACTCATGTATCCCTCTGCTCTATAACCCTCCCCAGGGTCCTACCGTTCACTGTGAAGGTCTTGGCTTGGTTTGACTTCCTAAAATGCAGCATCTCGCACTTATCTGCATTAAACTCCATTAGCCATTCCTCAGCCCATTTGCCCAACTGATCAAGAACCTGCTGCATTTTTAACAACCATTTTCACTATCTATGATACCACACACTTAACTGGCATCAGCAAACTTACTAATCAAACAGCAATGGGCCCAGCACTTGTCACAGGCCTTCAATCTGAAAAACACCCTTCCACCATCACTTTCTGCTTAACTTCCAGAATGTTGCTGGAGTTTGGACAAACTTAGATTGTTTTCCTTGGCTTCAGTGGCTGAGGGAAGACCTGACAGACGTATAAAACATTATGAAAGGTAAAGATAGGATCAACTTTTTTTCCCCAGATGGACATGTCAAAGACTAGAGGGCAGAGCTTTAAAGTAAAAGGGGCAAAGTTTAAAGGAGGAGTGCAGGCCATTTTTATTTACACAGAAGATGGTAAGTGCATCTGGAATTATATGGTTAGATGAACAAAAGTATTATTAAACGACAAAAGGATTGGATTAAGGAACAGATTTATATGTTTCATGGAAAAAAAAAACATTGATTGTGTCTTTTGTTCCTACACAAATGTGTACAGTACCGATCCGGTTCTATAAATGAGCATTGTAAGAAAGCATGATTCATAACATGGATATATTTGCAATTGTTCTTGTTGTTCAGTAAGGAGGAAAGATAAGAAAATATTACAGTTCAGCCACAAACTTTAGTGAGGAATATTATTCATTTATTGAGCTGTCATAGTAATTAAACAAAGCAGATGAGTAGTACTGTTTATCTTTAAAAAATGCAACATACCAGAAATTTAAATGATTTATACATTCCTCATACAGTTTGTAAGTAATATTTTATTTTATCATCAATTATGTGTAATTTATCTTTAAATTACGCAAAAATTATGCACAAATGATTGTGCATCACTCGTCACAATGAAAGGATTTATTTGAAAATCTCTGAATATACCTGAAGCCTCTGTACAGTCCTTGTTTGTGATATTATTTTGCTTCAGTAGCATATTTAAAAACAAATAGGGGAATACTTTCCCAAATAAGCATTGGTATTTGTTATAATTCTGTCACCATAAATTAAAGACATTATTTTTTTCTTAAACCTGTGCCACATATTCCAAAGCCTTACTGTTAGATATTAGCAAACAAATGTGCATTAAACCTGCTAGTCCAAGGAATTTAATAGTACTCTCTTCCCTGCTTGTGTACTGGCAGATATTGCATTACAGTAGTGCTTCTCCTGTCTTCATTAAGGTCTTTGACAGATGGGCCAGATTATCCTCTCTGTAAATATGAACTTCAGACTGCCAAGAGTGATATTTCGGCTGAAAATGAATTTATCATCTTTGAAGGAATAACAATGCATCTTTCACAATATACATATTCTCATTTCAGCGATGTTACAAAATTCCAAATTGCTTGGGAAAATGGTTTCAGGTTTATTGATAATCCATAAAGGCATGGGTTCTGAAGCAAAATTCAGGGCAGTAAGGGAATGAGAAGATGAAGCTGCCATTTTTTTTGTTATCAAGCACACATGCATTTTCTCTAGAGAGCTCAACTGAAAAGCCAAACCAGTGCCTAAAGTGAAATTTATTTGCAAGAGCAGATAAAACCTAAAGCTGCCCTTGATACAAGGTATCCTCTTTAAGGGCACAACACAAGGATCATGCAAGATTATTGGCTTTAATTTTAATCAATAAAGCTCGGCACTGATATTCCCAGGGATGGCTCTCTATGGCTGCCATTGAAGTACAGCTCCCAGACAAATGTAGCTGATTGCAAATCTTTCTCTGCATTGTCAGCTGCTAATCAGGCCACTGCCTTCTCGGGTGCACAGCTGTCAAAACCCAAAGCATAATGCATTCTATATTTTTGTGATTTATTGCTAAAACAAAATGCATACTGTATCCTTGTTACTCATTGGTAATTTGCTAACTAAGGTAATATCCTTTAAGAATATTACAGTGTCTTATTACTTGTGCTATTTCTGGGTATCTATGACTTTTTACTTTCTACATATAAATCTAGTACATATTTACACAATTTGATAAGCCATATTCCACTGGTCGTGTTTTTTTCCCCCAATGTGAACATTTTTAAAGTAATCCACATCTAACTGTTAATTAAAACTGCCAGATAAATCATTGACAGAGACCCTATCAATTTCCTTCTACTAACACTCTCATTTACCTGGTGGAATTTCTTCTCACCCTCAACAACTTCTCTTTTGGCTCCTCTCACTTTTTCCAAGTTAAAATTGTAGCCATGGGTTCTCTCTATGTTTGCCTTTTTGTCGGTTACGTCAGTCCTTGTTCCAAACGTAAACTGGCACCATCCTCCAACTCTTTCTCAGCCATTCAACAACTGCATCGTGGTTGCCTCCTGCACCTGTGCAGAACTGATTAATTCATTAACTTTACCAGTAATTCCACCCAACCCTCAAATTCACTTGGACTATGACTGACACCTCTCTCACCTTTCTTGATCTCTCTGTCTCCGTCACAGGTGACAGACTATAGACTGTATTTGAGGGCAAGGAAAATTACTGAAGTGTTGTTTAGAGACTATAGTGCATTGTGACAGCATATGTAAGAAAGGCCTATGACAGTGTCAAATATATTATACACAAGGCCCGTACGAAGCTTTTCAAAAAGGGGGGTGGCATGGCAGGATTACAAAAAATTTAGGTGAAATAAGTGCACGCAGTGCATATCACAAGCTCGAAGCTGAAAAACCCTTGCGGCCAGGGTCCAAGGCCCACTTAAGGGCCCTGGAAGCTCTGGGGTTTGAGATGCTCTCTGGTGCATTCTAAGCCTTATTTTGGGGCATTTTTGCACCAAATATTTGACCAATATTTCAGAAATAATTTGATTGAGTCAGAGTAATGAGTGGTTGGAATGGGATAATTGGGGTCATTGTTGTATACATTTTTTTTAAAATCAAGAATTGAAGATGTTTTAATAATCCAGTTGTACGGAAAAATGTTATGTAAAATGTTCTCTCGCTTACTCTCTCTCCCACTACCCTCCCTCTCCCTCCCCCCCTCTGTCTCAACCCCCCTTTCCCTCTCTCACATCACCCCCTCCCTCCCTCCCTCCCCCTCTCTCTCCCTCCCACGCAGCAGCTCCGGCTACACGCTGCAGACACCGCACCCCCCCCCCCCCCCCCGCCCCGGAGAAACGGGCACTTCCGCAATGCAATATTCCACTACTTACCTGGAGTAGACATAAGGCATCGAGGTGATTGTATGAAGTGCAAATGGAGACCTGAACCCACCTGGGCCCACTGCGCATGCGCGGAGAGATAGCGTCATTTTGCATCGCTACTGCATCACCGGCTTCCCCCAACTCGCAATTTTTTCCCCCAAAACCTCCAGCGGGCCGGAACCAGAATTTTGGGTAATTTCCGTCAAAGTGGAAACGCTGATAGCACTCCAATTTTTTGTTTCTCAGGATTTTTTTTTACTCTTGGAAAAAAGCACCTTAGCCGGAGGCCCCCTAGAATTTGAGGCCCTAGGCTTCAACCTATGAGGCCTGTAGGTAAATCCAGCACTGCCGAGGCCCCCCTAGATCTCGAGGCCCTAAGCTTAAGCTTGTGAAGCTTATACGTAAATCCGGCCCTGGAACTGGGTGATGGGGCAGTGGGAAAAAGGTGGGCGCACAGATTGAAGGGAGTAAAGGTAGTTAAGAGGGAGGTGGGTGTTTACCTGAAATTGAAAAATTCAATGTTAATGCCATTAGGATGTAGGCTATTCAGATGGAATATGAGGTGCTGCTCTTCTAGTTCACATATGGCCTTACCCTGTTGGAGGAGGCGCAGGACAGAAAGGTTGGTGTGGGAGTAAAGGAGCAGGGGGATGTGATAGTGAAGACAAATAGAGCGGAGAAACTGAGAGAAAGAGAAAGGGAGGGGAGCCTATGGAAAGAAAGAAAAGAAGGTTAAAGTAGTAAGGTACGAGAGAGAAATTAGGGGAGGATGAACAAGAGTAGAAGGAGGACTGAAAGTGTGGGGAGGAAGTTAAACTGATTGAGTGTGAGATTTGAGGTGGAGAAGATCAAGGATAAGAGGGGTAGAGGGAAAGGTGGGTGAAGAATGGAGGAGACAGAATCAGATTCAGATTCAGATTCAACATTAATTGTCATTGTCAGTGTACAGTACAGAGACAACGAAATGCAGTTAGCATCTCCCTGGAAAAGCGACATAGAATATGATTTCAATAAATAAATCTATTTACATGCATAGACAGCGGGCATGGTTCCATGTGCCCAAGCCCACCCGTGAATGAGAATGTATCCTGGCCTATTAAGAAAATGAAGGAAGGAAATGTTGAAAGTTCTGATAGCAAGTGAGGGGTCATGTGTTGAAACAAGAATGGTTGACTTTTCGGGTCGGGACACTTTATCAAGGCTACAAGTTTGAAATGATTTTTAGTGCTGTCAAATGAAGATGGCATTAAGTGACTTTCGACAAAATCATGATGAAAATTAATCCAGCATCATTTTTATTGCCTTCACGATACAAATAGAATGCTGCTAATGCTGTACTTTTGTTTAAAAAGGGAGAAAAAAATAGATTGAGTAACAATAGACCAGAAAACCTAACATTAGAGGTGAGCAATTATTGAAAAAATGAATTCCTAGGCACAATATAAATCATCATTTAAAGAAATTTAATCAAGAATAGTTGTCCTACGTTGGTGATGAGAAGGTTGCATCTGACAAACGTAATTGTCATTTTTGAAGAAGTAACAAGAAGGGCTTATGAATGTCATGTATTTGATGGAGTATACATATATTTTAGCAAGGTTTTTAACAAGGTCCCAGAAGGCAGACTTATCAGTAAAGTGAAAGTGTGTGGAACAAGCCAGATGAGGTAGTTGAAACTATCCCAACATTTAAGAAGCAGTTAGACAGGTACATGGATAGGACAGGTTTGGAGTGATATGGACCAAGCGCTGGCAGGTGGGACTAATGTAGCTGGGACATGTTGGCCGGGGTGGGCAAGTTGGGTCGAAGTTCACACTGTAACACTCTATGACTCTAAGACTCCAGAATTAACGCAAGGTTGTGTTCTGGCTAATTGCTTGCATTCTAATCCAAATAAATAAGATATCCAATACAAAAAGTTTTAACCTAAGAATCCAATGTCTTACATTGAGAGTCTGACAGGTACAGAATATTTCCTGAGTTTGAGCTGAAAATCATGGTTTCTACCAGACATAATTTCATAAAAATAGTGTCAATA